>NC_051127.1:10247080-10267017 GCF_014839805.1 Manduca sexta
GTAAATGTTTGTTTCAAGCTATATGCTAAACGGAAAGACAGTGCACTTCCTGAGAGCTGACGTAAGTCTTATGCAGTGGGGTCAGAACTCTAGATACAATGATAGTTGATTATTTTTATTGCATTATATTAGGATGCAAACACAACTGCCATCCTTTCATTGTTATTTGTAACAGGGAGACAAATATAAGTCTATAATTAGGTCTATTTAGTCAATCACATCGAGTGCCATGCGCGTACATAGGCTAATGGCTTGGGGCCAAAATTAATTTTAGGGAGAGGCACGACCTTTCTAAAAGAAAGGAACTATAATATGCAACCACATTCCTAATATCAAAACATTACTGTTCAGCCTTCTGTGTAAAAGGGTTTGCCACCCAGAGCTGTGACAAATCAGAATTTTGATGTGATCATATACTGGCAGGATATTTTTTTCTTTTTAATTATCAAGACTGATTAATTATATTGAATGTGTAAAGAGAATTTCTTAATATAAAATGCATGCACCGAGGTTACTATTATGTCTGACTTTTACGCTTGAACATATTTAAAACACAAATCAACATCCTGAATAACTCACTAATTTTCGGCATTGACTATTTTGATGAGGCGGGCTCTGAGCCGACACCGGAAGTGACAGATCCGGACAAAACAAAAACCTACATAGTAGCAACATACACGAACAAAAAAATCAAATTCGAAGGGGTCACGTTGTACACCGATGAGTTCCCATCGAAACTACGCACCATGGCGCGGAGTTTGATAATGGAGAAGTCAGCATCGTCTCACACCGACAAGACAGATCCCAGTCAGACTGAAACTTCGGAATTGAACTACCAGAGTACTGCGTCCAGATGTATTCTATGAAACTCGAAGTGTTATATCAACAATAGAACCTGACCCGTTAGAAGAAATACTTACTGAAGCCAAAGTGACTATGGAATCTAGAGAGCTTACTCCAGAAGAGAAGGTAGCTCAGCCTGATCCAATTCTCTTTGCGAAGTTAACCGGTCAGCAAGAGTTGGCGTTGAAGATTAAGCATACGGAAGAAGTGGAAGGACCGAAGGTGGAGATTAAAATACTGTTGGGGGTCTTTTATAGCGTTTATATCGCCGAGGCAGTTGCATACTTTAATTGAATTAGTGGATGCGTTAAATCAACCACATTTAGAAGACACAAGGTGAGTTTATTACCAAGTTATATTCTAAGTACTTAAGTTTTTGATTATGTCTGTGTATCTCGAACTCTTATGAAAATTTCCAGTTCTGAAAATAACTTTATTCGTTACTGTATAAGAGTGGCGAAGTTCCATATAATCCGATAGTCCACGAATCCGTAGAGTTAATGTAGAATCTAATTATCATTAGAACGATTTTCAGATCGCATTTATGCATATTAGTACCTATATTGTTATGTCGAGGTTCGGGATTTCCGGAAAATTTCACATTTCGTTACTGCTGCATACTGTGTACATATTCACAGAGCATTTATAATGGTCAATAAGAACAAGTAAAAAATGATCTAGTCAACATACATTTGAATTGGCGGCGACCGAATTCCAAAAATATTTTAGAACTTTATCAAAATGGGTCAAGGCATTATTCGGCCGCGACAATGTTGTTGATATAAAAAATTGCCAAACCTCTACCTTGTGCTACATTACAGAATACAAATTGTACTACATACAGTATAAACTTACAAATGTCAACTATTAATATATTCTTAAATAAAATTACCAATTGCCAATCTTTGAGCTCCAAATATTGTATGTAATTTAGAGCTGTTATTCCACTGACAAAAAAACATTTGATAGTCACCATTCTCCTATATTATAAACATAATTTAACACCGAATTAAAAGCAAAAGAGTTTATTTATATACTTTTGCCTTTTTAGCAACATACCTCTACGTCCAAGTGGAATGAATATGCAATGCAAGCCGATGAGACAAGCCGACTTCCAACTCATAGAGGCTCAGCTGCTCGGAAACTTGGAGACAGAACAGCAGGCCGACTGGCATGCACGGCTGGTCGGGACCTAGCTTCGGTAATGTATTATTTGATAGAAATATACGTAACCAGGTTTTATGTTAGAGGTTTTCATGATAAAAAGCCTAGAGCTGGTTTTTTGTTAATGAAAAAGTTTTTATTTATTTATTTATTTAGATAAAAGCACCGTTTTATATTTTTCCGGGATAAAAAATAGCCTATAGTACTCAGGAGTAATGTTTTTTAAATCAGTTCAGTAAAGTTCCTGAGATTAGCGCGTTCAAACAAAGAAACTCTTTAGCTTTATATATTAATATAGATTTGCAGTATTTAGTTACAAAAACGACCATTCTATAAAAAGTACTAGAAATATACCATAACCAAAAAGTGGGAAAGTCGATATTTTTCCTATAAAGGCTGGATATAAGAACTTCTAATTAAACCTTTATACGATATCGCAGAAGACAGCGAGTCCGAAAACGAGAAGTTCCACCCAATGACCTCGGGTGGTAATCAGATGGGTGAGAGTTTCTCATCAACCGTGAGCTCTATGAGTGCCAGCATGTCCTCCAGTATGAACCTACCCACTGCTCAACCCAGGATCAAAAGAAATAAAAGAGGTTCGTACAGCAACATCCTTGTATATGTCTTTTTTTATTGCTTTGAAGGGGTAAGTGGGGTAAGTGAGAGAACTGATTGCATCTCTGCTTATCACTTCAGGAATAAACCCGAGATGAGTGTAAATTCAGCTATCCATAATTCTATTAAATTTTTAAAATATTATGTCATATAATCTATCTTTTATATAATATCAACTAGCTTTTGTACACGGCTTCTCGCGCATGAAGCTGTTTTACATGATAAAAGTCCCACTATATATTTTCTCGGAATAGAAAGTAGCTTATAACCACCCCAAGGTTCTTAAACTATCTACATACAAATTTCATAAAATCCATTGAATAGCTTTTGAGTAAATCGATAACATACAGACAGACAGAAAAGGGGACTTTGTTTTATAATAATAGATATAAACGTTTACAATAATTGAGCTGTTAACTCCAAGGCACAGTACACATTGCCTGTTATACCTGTTAGGCTTTTAGTGTCTTGTCGTTTTTTTTGTTTTTTTCCTTTTATTTTAAATTACTGTAATTAGGTATAATTACTGTTAATACTTTTAATTTATGTTTAGTGTGTGTTACCGCAATAAACGTATTTTCTTTCTTTCTTCTTTCAGTACCGCACATCGACGGTGACCCGACCGCGGAGGTGTCTCACATCAGTTTCAGAATCGCTTCTGTGTCCTGCGTTCTTCTACACAAGGTAATTTGAATTACATCTTTGATACTACAAAGTCACTATATCAATGTCATTAAACACATTGTAGTCTAAATGTAATGTGTGCTAGTTAAGCTAAATAAATACAGAAACAACTGTCCGCAAGCAATGTTTAGTTTTTATTAGGCACCGACTCTAAAATTGGTAACCAGTATTTGTATAGGTAATGTTAAATATTTTTTTGGTTTTAGTTGTTTTTGAAGGCGGTATAATTTTTTTTTAAGTTTTTATTTTTTGCGTAGTTAGAGTTTTCTGCAGTAATAACGTCATTTTAAGAGTTTTCTGATATATCTCCGAAATCAAGGGTCCAACAACAATGAAATTTATATAGGACCACAATGGAAGCACCAGCTTTCAAATAGAAAAAGAATCATCAAAATTGGTTCACGCATTCAAAAGTTCTGAGGTAGCAAACATAAAGAAAACAAAATACAATTGAATTGAGAACCTCCTCCTTTTTTGAAGTCGGTTAAATATACATCTAAATGAAAAAATCTACATGCCAAACTTTTTTCTACAGGATATCCTTGTGCCATCTCCCATTGGATCTGATTGTATATCACCGAGCAGCGCCAAGAAGATGCTAGTAGCCGCTAAAGACTTCTTCGAACACTTGCACTCATTTCCATTCGTAGAAGGAGACGTGTTCAGTTCGACTAATGCTGCTATAGACAGTGCCACGGAAAGAAATCATTTGAGGTAAGTGGATTTTAAAAGTAATACGTTGAGGTGGTGTCCCAGCAAAAATATTTTCGAAGCTATCTATTTGTCATTTATACATATAGAAAAAAAATACGCTTTTATATGGAGACGCCACACACGTAAAAGTAATAAAATCATAATAAAATATGAACTTTGTATGAGTATTCAAGGACAGAATAACTGTATTATTAGATTAATTTAGGATACCAGATTTTACATACAGTTTCACCTGCGTAAAAATATATTCCCAAATTAATGAGTAACCTACACATTGCTCAATGCCTTGTCTATGTGTATGCCAAATTTTATCCAAATCTATTCAGTAATTCATACGTTCACTTCTAACAAGGTTTTACATTTATGTTATTAAAAGTAAAATAATATAAAATGATATCATAACAAACTGCAACCCTCCAGGCTCCTAGCATCCGAGATAACGGTGGATGGAGAGTGAGAAAGTGACGTCACACGGCAGCCAGACCGTCTGCGAGGCGGCCATACGGCATCTACTGCTGAGGGAGTGCCTCTACTACCCCACCGAGGACGCGGACACCAAGCCGAGGGCCTATGACTTGATACGGTTTGAGTGTAAAGGTGAGTGTGAATGTATCATCACCTTCATAGTCATAATGATTTTTATATGGGCACCCCACTGTACCTGATGGTAAGTAAAGTGGGGTCCAGATAGAGTATGGACTGATCAGAGAATATTCCTTACCAGTCGATAGAATTCTGTCGGTTTGTAACAGAATATACACTGTCTGATCCCGGACCGCGACACTCTTACGTAGACCACTATGGCGGCTTTTAAACTTTGTGTACGATGGTCGCTCTCATGGCTGCTATAAATATTCTACAACCAGCTTTTGATTTTATTATTGAAGGTGAAGGCTTTAAGCAATATTTTTTCGGCTTACCACTTTTTCTTAAAATTTCTAGTTGCTTCGAGAATATCGATAAACAAAATTAGGGCCCTGTGATTCATTATGTTCTGATTACCACTTATATATAATCCCTTGTATGTATTTTATTTATCTATTGAATATATAATAAATTTAATTACTAAAAATATGTTTTGTTTTACAGAAGACGATGATACTGCTAGTCAAAGGAGTTCAACACTCTCATCGCGCGCCAACGTGAGAGTCAACTTCAAACAAGTATCAAAATACATACGAATATCAGGCGAGAAGAAACTCGCCTATCCTACAACAGATATCGTGTTAGTATATACTATTTAAATGACTATTTAGTCATTTTTGCTGCACAAAACCATATTATTTGTGGCTATCTCCCTGGCCTCTTGTTCCCTATAATTTTTAAGCCGACGAAAATCTTCAAAACCAATTAAGATATTGCACGAATGTTTGTATCCCATTCATATAATAGACTTGTATGGATGATATATGTGATGTGCATTCACACATTTGCGGCGATCGCGCTTGTCTACGACTTACATGGGCCCTAAATAACTCTACAAAAACCTATGAAAACGACCACATATCTCTTGTTCCATCTATTCAAGAGCTTCTTTAAATCGTTCAAATCCTAGTTCCATTTAGACCTTCATACATGGATATTTAACTATGTTATATTATTGCCAGGGTAAAATGCACTCCATTCTACCTGGACGTGAGAGTTGACAGTGATAGAGCGGATGTCGGCGACGTTCTTCGGCGGGCCGCCCTCCCCGGCGAGCACGCCGGCCGCACCGGTCACGTCGCAGAACCAATTCAACTTTACTCTACAGTGCTCCAACCTACACGCTATACTCAGGTATGAGGAATACTTGATGATTTAAATTTAGAAACATCAAGTAACATAATTCCCAGCAGTGGGACACTATAAGTAACATAATAATGTTCTTGTTTTTAAAAAAAAAGTACCTCGTTGCCTGGGAGATATCGCTTCTAGCAACAAGGCCAGACATAGTGCCTTAGATATAAGTTAATTTATTTACTTTTTGTGTATTTGTAGCAGCTATGTTTATTTCTACATTACTATCACTTGATTTATAGTCATAAAAAATGAGAAATGGTAGTAAATTATCGTTAATATAATTCCATAAAAGTTGACAAATATCGATAATCTAGTCTTTTTATCGATATCATCACTATCGATATAAACCATTTTATTGGTTCGTAGATTCCCGATAGCAGATCTCCGTCCGTGCGTGAACCGTGAAACTCGTCGGGTGCGACAGGATTACCTCGTGTTTAAGTTCGAGAACGCCACAATTAACTGTCAGCAGGCGCCGAGCGTTCGCCCCTTGCCAACTACCGTCACCCTCAAGTCTACCACGCTGGATTTATATTATCATGTAAGGTTAATCATATATTATAATTATGGGTTCAAGTATAGGGGATAAGATTTAGAGGATAGATCACGGAACTTCTGATCGGATTTTAAAATATTTGCTCTCGTAGTAAGGCACATTGTCACTGAGTTCTGAATGCTACTTTTATCCCGGCAACGGATTTTTGTGCGAACGGTACTTTAATTAAAAGTTCAATGTTTTATTCGAATGGTACGTGTGGTTTATATGCTATAGACATTATCCATAAGGATTTTTACAAATTTTAGCGACAGAGTATCCTAGTCCATATCATTTTACTCACTAATACTGTGATCACCTATATATGTCATATTTACGGTTTTATTTTAGGAGAATGACAGCCTGCCCGGCACTCATATAGCCCGCACTACCATGGACGATAATCCACAAGAGAGCGATATACTACGAGGGCACGTGACTTCATCACCATTGCCAACGTAAGAAGAAAAAATTATTAATGCTTGTACAAGTATAATCGATATGTATAAACGATTTATATCGAATAGTTTTTCACTATCAGGAACTATTTTTTTTGTACTTTTATAGTTTCATCTGTGTACCTTCTTAATCTTACTATCAATATGCTACAATATACACAGCATAACTCAAAATCATTTCAACAATCGATTATCAATTTAACCAATCGATTTCCAGAATATCGATAACGTTCAAGCCGCGGAACAACAACAAAGGCCCGTTCGATGTACTGACAGACGAACCACGCTTCGAGACGTCACACAACCCAATGACTACATCAATGTACATCATGACCAACCTGCATAGCTCGCAACCGAGTCCGTTTAGTGGGAAGAAAATGGCGCACCAAAGTGTTACGAAACACGAGGGTGGGCCGAAACAAGTGTAAGTACTCTAACATCGTCTTTTTCAAAGTTAAAATTTTATAAAAAAAAGAACTGTGATATTGAGTTTTTCTAATCAGTATCGTACAGAGTCTGGAATTTGTGTCTGATATGGCGACAGGCTCGCTCCCTATCACATCATGGGTCGGAATACACATGGGGAAAGTGCCAGTGCACCAGTTGCGCTTCCGCCTACTCCTTCGACGGCACAGTACTTATATCGAAACTATGTTTTGACTATCGATCGTCGGGTGTCTGTTATCAGGTCAAGAAGAAGAAATAATAGTGCCAGGAAGCGAAGAAGAGATGACGGAGTTCACAAACAGCTCCATAGACCTGTCATCGATACATCTCGAGTTCAATCTGCCCATTCTGAGTTTGCAACTTGAGTAAGTTATTTGTTTTCAATATATTGGATTATATTAATAATCTTACAATCAACCTAAAATAGTTATATCTAATGGTAATGTTAATAACCATAATCCTAAAATAATTATTTTATCATCTTGTTTCAAACATTTGCACATGCAAAAAAATAGTTAATGCATGTCAATAGTCACTCATCACACAAATCATTCTATCTGTCATTTAAGTACCGAATCAACTTGATTTTTTGAATGCCATCTACCTTATCCGACTCCTAAGATACCATATTAGTCTAATTCTGACTTAATAATCATTATATTTCAGATCTAAACAACTATACGAAATAATCTACAACCGCATCAACTCAGACCTCTTGCTGTGGGAGCCTCAGATCGTCGACCAGTATGAGATCAGCCCGCTAGCCTGTGGTCCCATCAACCCTACCTTTGGCGTCTGCAAAGGCAGTGGATATGGTAATTACTTTTTATAAGTATATAGTTTTATATCGGACTAATATCAGCCGTATGTGCACGAATGTAAGGTTGGATTTCAATCATCAAAATTTTAATCGTACGGGGACCGTATTCCTTTGCTCTATTAACATTTATAAGAAATTTTTCTAATTTTATTATTATATTAAAAACTCGAACCACTTATAAGATTTTTATAAAAAGGAATATTATTTCAGAAAAAAAAACTGTGATAAACATATTATAAATATCAATTCTATTTATTCTAATTTTAAAATGAAACACTTATTATTCTGGCTGAATAATCCAAAAAATATATATAATGAAAACAAATATAATAGAGTAATAGTAAACCGTATTTTTTCATATTAAATCAACTTTAAAAATACATAATCTCGACTTATTACAATCTATAATCAGAAATACTATTTCAGATAGCGATACGGACAGTTCATCGTCCGAAGAAGACAATTTGTATTACTCGACGTACGAAAATAAAGTAAAAAAAGGACTGACTGCAAACAAAGTTGTGCACACTAATAAAGAGACGCACAACTTCTGTCTCACTTTTAAAGTCGATAAAGGCTTGCTCACCATCTATGCACCAGTTAGAGTAAGTCATTTTCAATTTTTAGAAATACGATACGATTTTTAGAAATATCGCTTTTGTTAAGTCATCGATGTCGAACATCATGTACCGTCGCCACTAATCCATAAGCATACATTCAGTAACGGTAAAATATCGATAATATGAAAAGATATACCCATTCGTATCGTTCGATACTCGACATACTACATAAATCACAAGAACATTGAATGTAGTCTGCATTTTATTTTAATGTTATATCTGATACTTTGTAACACACTAGTGAATTGTGAATAGTAAGATAAAAAAGTAAAAGTAAAATTTACTATTCATTTACGTCCGATTTCGATTTGAGCTTCAGATCGAGAACATAATGTCACAAATCAAAAAAAGTTTAGAATATTGTTACTCCTGATCCATAATAAGTTTATTGGGATCGTTTCTTAAAATCCGCCGTTAATGCCTTTGTTACTAGGATACCAACAAGCGAGTAGTGCCCGGACAAATGGGCGAGCTGGTGCTCGAGGCTCACAGGCTGTCCATGTGCCAGGTCAGCGGACTGCACGGGAAACCCAAGACTGCGCAGCTGTGTCTCAGAGCACTCAAGACTACACTGTACCATGAATGTGAGTTATTTATCATTTAATATAAGCAATTTGATGTTATTACTTGGCGAAAAGTGGGTGCCCTAGTTGCGCCTCTGCATACCCCTTCGGGAATAAATGCGTGATGTTATGTATGTATGTATGTATGTATTTGATGTTATTTACGCCATGTTTTCTTTCCGGTAACTCACGATAACAATTTTTGATAAATTCTGGCTGATAATTTATAAGTAAAAATGAAAGCAGTAAGTATATAGCAGTGATATTTTTTTTGCTATATATCAGAATTTTAATCTTAAGGGGTCGTCCATTAATCACGTGAGGCTCGAAAGGGTTCGGAAATAATATGACAAAATATCATAAGGAGCGGGGAGGTGGTAATGAGATATCCTTGTATTTATTTTGTGTTGATCACGTGATTTAATCTAAAAAAATTCAATATACATTGTACCAAAAAAAATACACGTGATTTTGGGTAGGGTGATCTAAAACTTCACCACATATTACCAGGAGATGGGAGTGGTTAAGAAGAAGTCACTAAAAAATATCACGTGATTAATGGACGACCCGTAAGGATCTTAACTACCCATATATTTTCAGCTCTAATAACAATCCCGGCAGACAAGCCACCACTAAGAATGTACGGCACACTCTTACCTTCGTATCTAAAGAGTACTATCTACCCGTCTGGCAAGGGGATTATTATAAAGGAACGCCTGCCCAAGAAGGACATGTTCACCCTCGCACTCAAAGTGGACCCTGATTCCGAAACACCAAATTTAAAGGTACTATAGTAGTAACAAACCTATTCGATAAAATTATCGATAAGATTCAAAGCAAATTATCGACATTTAAAAAAAAAATAAGGATGATACCATCAATAATTCCTAAACGGATGTCTTAACATATTCCTATTATAATAAAAATGACGTATAGTAATTACGAAACCATTTCCTAGTACCAAGATTTTTATACCAATAGAGACAATTCGATTAACTACTTAATGCTTGACATGTTAGCCGGCTAACATTCCAATCATTCCGATTGCAAATGGGTTGTTAGCTAATACTAACATAGAAAAAATATCCACAGACCATCTGCATAGCTCTCGGGATAGAGCAAGCTACTCTCCGACACAGAGGCGACAAGGGCATCGCCTGGCTCACACAACTGATGGATGTTATAGACGTACTCGACTACCCCGTGCCTGGGTACACCCCTTCTACAGTACTCTCTGAGTTACACGTGCATGTGTTTGACTGCGCTATCGATTACCGGTAAGTCGATTTTTTGTTATACAGAATGTCATAAAAATTGTGTACCATATTGTGCAAAGATAATTTGTAACATTGTCGAATGGGGGAAAATTAAATGAATAAGTCTGTAGATTTTATAAATATTCTATGATTGTTAGTGCATTTGCAGTAACTAAGAAATAAAGATAAGACTGGACCTTACGAACAAACACATTATAGTCGATAATTAATAAATGTTTTAGCTTCTAAGTCCCAAAATACCAATTACTTGACTCATGGAAAAAAATATAGAACATGAATAGCCAAAAAACAGCACAGCAACCTTTATTAATAAGAACTATAAACTATAAAGTTTAACTATCTCAATCATTTTTAACAAAAAAGTATCGATAAAAATCCTCTTTACAGGCCCCTATACCTACCCATACGAACAGTTATAACACTGGGTAACTTCAGCGTGTCTAGCAACTTGATAGCCGCCACCAACACTTCCTGCCTTCGATTCCTGGCGCAGGAGTGTACCTTATTCCTGTACCATTTGCACAACACCAAGCCGAATGTTGTGCCGCAAGACGATGATAAACTACCTGATGTGAACAAAGACTACGTGTGTGTTGTCGATGTTGGATTGTTTGAGTTGTCTTTGAGGATGGAGGATAAGACTAATAGTGTAAGTATGTATTTTATTAGCAGGGGCAAACATGTAAAAATATCGATAATATAGAAACTATGAAAATATGATGAATCCATAATTGTAGCTCAAGTGGATTAACATTGACGTATATTCTATAGACACGAACGCCCATATAAATTATATGTTGATAATCTGAACTAAAATGGCAAACAAACCTCACCGTTATAACTTATTTATTCACTTGAACAACAAATAATTTTACTTATTTCACTAATATTTTTTATACAATCCATGTTTACTGTTCGACTCGAGTTCTTATATCATGAGCGCCACTCCGTACTAAACCACAAGCTGTCAATATTGACACCATACTAAAATCGGTTTGAATGGATTACAGTTCAATTCAGTTGAACACAGTGAGCGTTCGGAGCGCCAAATCTAGTACGTAGTACATATATATCGATGTGGATTAATGTGAAACAAATGTTTTTAGAAATAAGCTGAGTAATTTTAGCTTATATTTATATTCTGGGAATTGTTATTCATCGTGTCTGGACTTATCGACATATTAAAAACAATTCAATTACAATTATATCGATACAATACCTTTCTATTTATATTTAATTGTTGTTTATCGATGTAGGAATGACTAATAAATTACAATTATATCGATATATCTTTCTATGCAAAGTATATATTCAGATATAAATATTGAGTAATAATTTTGTACTTGGTCTCTAATTGAATGTTATAAATATTCTCTGGCTAGTCAAACGAGCAGCCGCAGGTGGATCTGAGCGCGTCGAACAACATGGTGACGGTGCACACGTGCTGGGACTCGGCCAGCGCCCTGTGCCGCCTCGTCACGTACGTGGCCTGCGACGGAGACTCGCAGCCGCCCTTCGACCCCTCCTCGCGGCACACCAGCATCTGCTCCGACCAGCCGTTGGAGACTTTAGTCGGTAAGGGATGACTAGAATTCACGTTGAAGTAAATTAATCGAATTAATAATGGAATAAAAAATTAATATCGTTGAGATATTTTCTTTTTAAAAAACTACTATCTAGAATCAGAGTGCTTTTTGACAAAGTAATTATAATATTCAGTCAATGAAAAACTCATCAAGATGCAAACCTTAAAAATCTCAATAAACAACCTCCTTTTTCTAACCGCTATTCCTTCCCTATAAGACAGGGTCACCATGATTCTTTTGTGTGCATAGACAATACAAATCATGTAACATGAAGTGGCTTACTCGTTAGTTTTTCGCCTTATACAAATCTTATTTCATTGACAGATTTAACTAACTATATTATATTTAACCTCTTCACTCACACTCGCATTATCTAATATTACCTTCACTACCCAACTAGTAAATAAAGAAAGCTGTTTACTTGTATAAATAAGAATACTTCCCAGGTATAGACGACAAGCCAATAGAAGAGATCCGGGAGCTGTCGCCCAGTGAAATACAACAAGTCAACGATCTCATGGCGGAAGCGATGAAAGAAAGCCCCAACACAACACGTGAGTTGTTTTGTTACTTTTTAATTTAGATTATGGCGACAAGCCTTTTTATTTTTTAGTACTTTATTCGCAATTTTTTTTCAATGTTTTTTTTTATTTTATCATTTTAAAATATTTTTAATTATTTTTTTCGTGAACTAGACTTACACATATTAGAAATAAAAAAAAATAACGATATATTTTCTAATTATTTGAACTTGAAAGCATTTCATAATCTTTCATATCACACTTAATTGTTGAATGCCGGCAATCTGTTTTAAATACCTCAAAGTAATGTTTTTTATTTTTACCCCATCTCTTTCATCCCAGTCGATGAGGACGAACTAAACAGTTCAACAGAGAAGGAAGGCGTTGAGATATTCTTCTTCCCCGACGAGTCCAACATGAAACAGAGACCAGTGGAAGGCGTGGAAGCCGATGAGCCTAAATCCATGGAGTCCATGGACCAGAGCATCACGATAGAAGTGCCAGAGTTCAAATCCACGAACACACAAGTAGCGAAGGAGTTAGGAGATCCCACGGCATCGCCTAAGTCAACGCCGCGGAAATCTAAAAGGAAAAAGGTTTGTTAATCATTATAACTTTCCACTAAATTAAATGTATACATAAATTACACACACCTTTTATCACCAAAGTGATAAGCACATGTGCAATTGGTGCACCCACTTTCCGGGGCGAGTTCCGTCCCATAATGTAATACGGGGGGAGCATATCGCCATATCGGCCACAAATTCCAGACTCCGGGCTGATATTGAGTAACTTGGATGTGGTCCTAAAAATAAAAACAATAATAAACCTTTAATCCTTTTCGGTTTACTGTTAAACAATTTTGCATGTGGTGTTTGCCTATAAAAGTAAATCATATTAACTATGCTATTAATTGTATGTTAGTTTGTAAGCATTGGTGTGATAAACGCTGATAGGGCTAATAAATAAAAAAATCCCACAATGTACGGCATGAATTTCAATGCACAGCCACTCATTCGCTATGAATTATATCTCAGGTAAAATCCGGAGGAGACGGCAGCAACACAGACGATGAGTACTGCTTCGTAGAGACGCAAGGGTACAGCCAGGACAACGATCTAGACGAGCCCACTGTGAACTGGATGGGGCCTGGCCCGGTGTACATGTTCGACAATCACTTTACTGTACCAGCTGCTAGGACTGATGTGCTGAAGGCACCTAAGAGCTTCCCTCTGCCGATGCTAAGGTATTTAAAGCGTGATAATATTTCTTAAATATCATCATTGACGTGTTACTATTAAGATGATTTAAACAGCGTCAAATATTGGAGGTTGTTTTGAAACATATTCTTTGATGAAATATACATTATAGTAATTTACTTAATTATACATTGTTAAAATACTAAAACTACATGACAAAGTTTGTTTTTTCTCTTGAAATTATTGGAATTTTTATATCAGTTTGTAGACTTTTCATGGACTGTTTTTGGTAATTTTTTATCTCGAAGTATGAAATATATTTTGAAACTTGTGCATACTTCACATTATTGAGGTGCATTTAATTTAGTCTTATAAGTTTGGCACTATATCGGCTATATTTTGGGCGGTGTTGCCAGCAAAAATTTAAATTAATTTTTAATATTAATAATGATGATGGTTATAGAGTGAATGGTGTGTTGTTATCAGGTACACATTATGCGAAATGAGTGTAACGTGGAACATGTATGGTGGGACGGATTTCCGCACGGCCGCCGAGACCGCGTCCGCCAAGAAAACCGTCACTATTGAAGGCGACGCGAGGAAACAAGGCTCGCCCACCGCATCTAAGTGAGTACATTGAGAATTTCGTTAATGAATGTTATTATTCCGTTTCTTGTGGATTTTATTTTTTCGTTTAATTTTTTATAAACATTTGATATTACATATTTGCACTAAATATATTTGATAATATGTATATTAATATAAATGTTTAAAATTTATTAAATTCTTAGCTATGTAAGTAGATTAAAGTCACATGTGTAATATAAGTTACACAAAAACCTTCATAGTTTTTAAAACCCTCGTTTGTAAGTAATATAATAAAGCGTGAGCAAAGTATATGCGTACGGACACACACTTCCACAACTGCGTATTTGCACGTATGTGGTCGTATAAGAACGTTGTGTCACACCAGGCTTCAATTATAAAAGCAATATACGCCTATATTAAAACAGTACGTCCACTTATTTGTTACAACAACCATCTACTCGGCTGTATACAAAGAAATGTGAAGCTTCAAATATAAACTATTTTTCATATTCGGAGTTTGATATATTATTAAGAATTATCAAATTAGAGCTGTGACTCCCATATCCAGACTAAGCTGTACACTGTAGAGTGAGTACTGGGTGTGTAATGCAGACGCAGCTCGGAGTACTCGCCGTACGCGCCGTACGAGAGCAGCGCGGCGACGTACCGCGCGGGCGCCGTGCGCTGGAGCGCGGCGGGCGAGCGCGCGCGCGCCGCCCCGCGCGCCGCACACGCACGCTCTCGCGGCGGACGGCATCGGGACCACCACACGCGCGTCAAACTCTGCTTGCACAAGGTCCACACTTACATTTCTATCATTTAATCATTAAACCATATTGACGTTCTATTCAAACCTAGTTATTGAAACCGAAATAGTGGTCAATTATATGAAAAAACACAAATTTACCTTTAACTTGTGGTGTGAGGTGGCAAATAATTTTGTGGCAAACTATTTTCAAATTGCGTTTTTTTGTTTTATAATACTGCTGAATATATTATTATACTATACATCATTAACACAAGAGGATTTCCATAGTATTTTAATATTTGTAGATCCATGGTGGCATTTTAAGTATTTGTCAGAATAAAATACAAATCTTAATATTTATTTTAACATTATTAAAATATGTTTTGTTATACATAACATAACTTAAAAATGTATTTTAGGTAAAGTTTCAATACGAGATATACCCGCCGGGCGGCACGCACGCGTCCCGACAGACGCTGGCCATCAGCAAGATCGAGGTGCTGGACCAGCTGGTGTGCAGCGACATCAACAAGCTGCTCAGCCAGTACAAACTCAAGGACGAACCAGAGAGGAAGAACGCGCACATGGTACATATTTCATTACTACTATTACTGTTACTTCAAGCAGCAGTGGGCATGTATTGTTGTGTCCCCGTTTCAATAACATTGTAACCAGAGCAATTGCTCGGCATTATGAGACTTAACATCTTATTTCTCAGAGTGTCAAGCGTACTGGGATGTCAAGCAGTACTTTTAATTTTAAAATTTAATATGATGTTGATACCGTTTTTGGCCGGATGTGTCCCTTACACAGTCTTGTCCTTACATTTATCCAAGCGAGTGGCGTACTCGTCTCGCCATTCAACTTTTTATTGCTTTGAATGACGAGACGAGCTTGCTGTTCGCCTGATGATAAGCGATACGACCGCCCATAAACAGTAGAAACACCATCCAACAACTTGAATTACAAAAAAGAATTAAAAGAAGAAATACTTATTTAAACTACTTATTTTTGAAAAAATTAAAAATGTTTCCTAGCACTCACTTTAACTCTTAGATATTAAATTATGCACAACATAATTCATTTAATTTTGATATTTCGAATCGACATTTTTGAATAGGTCTCAGACGCGTATTATTGATTTCGTAATTGAAATCGCCGTAAAAAAGAATATTTTTATTTTTATCGTGTCAAATCCAATAAATAATTTATGTATATATATAAAAAATCTTAGAAGTATCAATTTATCTTATTATATCGATAAGAAATATATAATATCGATATTTTATAGTTGATAGTGAAAGCTGTACACCTGCGGCCGGAGCCGGCGTTGTCTGCGCAGGAGTGCTGCCTCAAGGTTTCCCTTCTGCCACTTTGGTTCAATCTCGACCAAGACACGTTGGCCTTCCTCGTGTCATATTTCTCCAAGCTCGGATCTGATGAGACCAACGGTGAGTTTACAATGATTTGATATAATAATAATTATTATTATTTATTCGTTGTTTATATTAATAAACATCTAAAAAGATTCTAATTTATTAAATTGGTTTTTAATGAAAATCAGTAAATCAAGTCTGCCAACCATATTATTTACTATTATTTTACTTCACATTTATTAAATGAAAGTCAAATTCCAGCGGACGATGATTCTAAAAGCGTGGGAGGTCTATCGACGGACTCTAGCGGGTCGCGGCAGACGACGCCCACGCACCGGCCGCCGGTCATGAGCATCGCCAGCCATCTGAAGGACCCCCCACCGACCCCCACTTCTTTAGGAGACGCCGATGCTTTGTCACTCAACGAAACTGGTGAGAAAAGTTTAGTAATCTAACGTGTATGACCGCGCTGAACTTAGTAATGGCGTGACATTAATTGCTAACAGGCAAATAGGAGTGACGTGACCGTGACCACAAAGGCTGCAATCTTCGAAACGTCGGGAAAAAATTAAAATATAAAAACCGCGATAAAATCCGAAAAATAGTTTAATTTGAATGTCTTACATTCACGTTGACATACATACGCTGCTAACTTCAGGTCTTACATATTTAAATGTTTGTAGTTATGCGCGATGATGAACCGTTAATGGAGACGTATGAAGCGGAGAGGCTAGTGTCGGAGAACTTGATACAACTGGAGGAGGATTTCAACAAGCTCGGCATCCAAGAAAAACCGGCTACCAAACTGCCAGTGGACAGTGAACCTATTGATGACTCCCTATATACTTCAGGTAAGTCATAATGCTAATAGCTACTAGATTTTGCTCGCAGCTTCGCCCGCGTGAAGAAGTATTCCCGATTTTTTTTCCAACTTACTTGACATGCATCGTTATATTAAGAATAAATTAAACAAAATCATTATTAATTGTAGCTTATGTGTTATTCTGATGTATAACAATAATCCTGTAAACTTTCATCCAAATCCGTTCAGAAGTTTTTTTCGTGAATGAGGAATAAACATACATCCATACATCCATCCTCACAAACTTTCGCATTTATAATATCATTAGGACTATCACAGTGATTAACCACTGAGAAAATGTAATTTTATTGACATCCTATGCAACATAGTAAACATTCCACTTAATATCCTCTTCAATCTATACTATTATATAAAGCTGAAGAGTTTGTTTGTTTGAACGCGCTAATCTCAGGAACTACCGGTCCAAACTGAAAAATTCTTGCGTTGGATAGCCCTTTGTTCGTGGAGTGCTATAGGCTATATATCATCACGCTATACCCAATAGGAGCGGAGCAGTAATGGCTAATCTCAGGAACTACCGATCCAAACTGAAAAATCTTTTTGCGTTGGATAGCCCTTTGTTCGTGGATTGCTATAGGCTATATATCATCACGCTATACCCAATAGGAGCGGAGCAGTAATGGCTAATCTCAGGAACTACCGATTCGAACTGAAAAATTCTTTTTGTGTTGAATAGCCCTTTGTTTGTGGAGTGCTCTAAGTTATATATCAGCACGCTATACCCAATCGGAGCGGAGCAGTAATGGCTAATCTCAGGAACTACCGGTCCAAACTGAAAAATATTTTTGTGTTGAATAGTCCTTTGTTTTGGAGTGCTCAAAGTTATATATCATCACGCTATGACCAATAGGAGCGGAGCAGTAACGGCTAATCTCAGGAACTACCGGTCCAAACTGAAAAAATATTTTTGCGTTGGATAGCTCTTTGTTCGTGGAGTACTATAGGCCATATATCATCACGCTATACCCAATAGGAGCGGAGCAGTAATGAAACATGTTGCAAAAACGGGGAAAAATTATTAGTTTTGAGAGCTTCCGTTGCGTGCGCTGCGTAAACGGTTAAAGTTATGCAACAATGATATATGACGGGATTGTTCCTCTTAAAAAGTTTTAAAAATATATTATAAAACAAAGTCCCCGCTGCATCTGTCTGCCTGAACGTGTTAAACTCAAAAACTACTTAACGTATTAAGATGAAATTTGGTATGGAGACAGCTTCAGACCCTGGAAAGAACATAGGCTCCGGGAAACTACTACTTTTATAACGGAAAACTTGAGCCTGAAAACTTCATAACGCGGGCGGAGCCGCGGGCAAAAGCTATTAATTATATTTTGCCGACCTTCTATGAATTTTTATTGATTTCATTATTGACACCTGTTAAAAAACGCTACGCAAATATTTTTTTAATATCTATGTAATAGTAAAAATTCAGCCGTAGAATCGATGTTCATCACATTTAAGGGACTCTACATTATATTTTTGGTGATCCATTCCGTGTTGGTAATTCGACTAATGAAATATCATAATGACGTTAAAGTGTGACAGTTAAATAAGACTATCGAGTTTGTAAAAAAAATAACTCTAATTCGAATTTTCACACAAACATTTTATTTTTCTTTATATTACAGACGCGTGGTATTCTCGCCGGAGGTACCGATACGTTTGGACTACGTCGGTAAGCGCGTCGACTTATCTGCCGGGCCAGTAGCTGGCCTACTAATGGGCTTGGGCCAGCTGAACTGCTCCGAACTTACGCTCAAGCGACTTGACTACAAGTAAGTTACCGCCTTGTGGAATTCTTAATGATCCCTAGAAAGAAATGATGAAATTTTCTGCTGGTAGAATACTAAATGGTCAGATAATGACCACCGTACACAAACCTAACCCACCATAATGTCTTACCTAAGTGTCTTTACGAAACTACGATGTGTATACCCAGTTCCAAACAGGCCGGTATAAATAATACTGGCGAAGGTTAAACCTCTCGTCATTTAACACTTTCTGGTCCCGACTTCATTTCCATCAGGTTCAGTGGGGCAGCAGCGTACTTACGTACCAACGTGTTCTTTTTTATGGTTCACCAACTGAATGCTCCTTATCGGCAAGCTTATAGAAATTTAAACTTAAATACTAATAAGTTGAAAAGGCATTGTACGCAAACACACAGCATGCTTATAACATATATTAAGTAGTGGTACATGAAACAAAAACGTATTTTAGTATCGACATTATATCACTCAATAATTTGCAGACTTGGTCTACTGGGACTGGAGAAACTGGTCCATTGGGCTCTGCATGAATGGCTATCCGATATCAAGAGACATCAGCTGCCCGGCCTGCTTAGCGGTATCGGGCCCATGCATTCACTCCTTCAACTAAGTGAGTATTCATACTTTTCATATAAATTAATGGAAAGGTGAACTTAATTTTAAGGGCACTGTATTTTATTTTTCTAGACAATATTTCATTTTCGTCATGACTCAATTGTTATGTTAGCTGAGAGTTAATGCA
>NC_051127.1:11274060-11290698 GCF_014839805.1 Manduca sexta
TAGAGGAGGCCCGTGCTCGACGGTGGGCAGTATATAATACATTGCTGGTATGTATTGTTATTATTATTTATTATCAATACCATAAAATTGTTGCCCGATATAACGATAGACTCAGCCGATTCCTATAAGTTCATGGGATGAAATAGGCATAGAAATGCGACCACAAATAATCGACCTAGCATCATTAACATCTATAAACACGGTCGTTGATTAACCATCGAAGCCAAGACCGACAATCAATCTAAACCTTGCCGTTTCTGTAAATGATCAGTTTTGATGTTAATGACGCATTACGTTCGCGGCACCGTTCCCAAATGAAGTGAAGGTGAGCTGACGGCTGGTTCATTTCCCTTCGACTCGACGTACCTTCCGCCGTGTGCTGTCACTATCGATTTTGCCACTTCATTATTTAGAGGTCTGTGGAGGCACTTTAAACTTAGCAGACCAGATTATGACTCGAGAGAGTTACTGAGAAAGTCTACTTAATTAAGCTTGATTAACGTGAGAGCTGTCATGCCAAAAATAACTTTGATACCTTCGATTATATAGAGATACTTTGTTGTAATCGATAAGTTTATTTAGCGTTAGCGTTAAATAAATAATTAGGCAGTGTTTGATGTGTACAAATACATTAAAATATTGAAATTAGGAACGGTTATAGTGGTATAATATTTTCATGTATAGACATAATATGTATACCTTTTCAAATATATAAAATTTATTGAGGGGCATATGTCGCCATTTCTAAGAATCTAGCATATATTGTGTCTTATTTAACGAACCCTTAACTTATTATAATGTAGAGTTGGAGCAAAATATTTGTTGAAGGAATTATTTACTTCTGATTTTACGGCTGGCCGCGTGTTTAACTCTGTCGCTCTTTGGCAAATTGTAGTAAAATGTCAAATAAATCGTGTCTGATTGAGGAATCGGGACTAGAGCTTCCAGTTCCACATACTGCCACTATACCAAGTGGACGACTCTATCTAGTACATAGCTAGTCACTAATTTACTGCTGACAACCAAATAGATTAATAGTCGTATTAAAGTCGTACAAAAACCGAATGGTGAAGTATGGGACAGCTTGATAATGAGGCGCTCATCAGTCAGTGTCACGTGTCCACTGAAATAAAAGCATAATAACCTCGTAATGTGTGGTACGTACAGCAAAAACACACCCCGGTACATAACTTAAATAATTGTCGGTGAATTAGTGTGCAACTGTTTCATATATTTGGTGAATATAAACTTTCATACCTTTTATTTTACAAAAGAGATGTCCAAAAAAGAACGCCCATTGCATAGATTTTTAATATTAAAAAAATGTATCCATATCATCACACCACCATAAGTAAATAGAAAGGTTAAATAGAAACGTTACCATAAAATATACGCTTTAAGGTAAAATAATTTTTACGTGTACAATGTGCAAAAATTTCCTTTTTATAAGACTCGCTTTGAGTGTTGAGCAACATACCAAAGTGATTAAATGCTTTAACCAGCAATAAAAATGTACGGAATGCAATTTCGTAGGCGAATCTTCTTTTTCGTTGGTTTAACGAGCAGTTTGCTGGATGTAGGTCAATATTGTGCTGTTAAATCGTATACGCTAAATAATTAAGGTTTAAATGATATGTTTTAATATCAATAAGCTGAAGTTAATTGTTTTTATGGCTCAGTGGCACATTCGGGATGTCAATGTTGAATGCGTCGGACTATTCGGGCCGTTGATGATTGATTCCGTCAATCTGTTGTTTGTTTTACCTGAATTCGGAATATGTTGTACCGTTTTAACTCTTGCAATTATAAAATATGAGTAAATTGAGTGATTAATGTCGTAGAGACATTTTTTTACTTTTAAACGTTGTACGTCGTTGTATAGATACCTACGGACTTCAGTTAAAGACTTTGATTTCTGTACTTTATACAACACAATTTTAAGGGTAATATTCACAAACTAGCTTTATAATCCACATAATAGTTTTGAACAAGGTTAATAGTTTCGACATCGTGCATAGATTGGGAGTATCACACCGTGTGTTAATTAGTGCGTTAATCAAGCATGAGAGACATCGTGTGTCGTTCGTTGTGCATACCGATCACAATGGCCATTGAGCCGCTTACAAACTGCCTTTATCGGGAAACCTGTGAATACATGTCCTGCGTGATGCAGCCGCGAGCGGGATGTCCGGCTCGATTATAATCTATTGATTCTTGCATTGCAGGAAATAAAATGTATATTGTATTTTCTTTTATTGTTTATACAATGGGAATAAAATGAATGTATTGGGGACATGGAGAATGGACTTTGCAATAACTTCTTACAAAATTGACCAATATGTAGTTACAGATAAAACAACTATGCGGTCAATACCTGTGTCGTTTCAGTAGATTATAGCTTCCAATCTTCTTTTCTTATACTTACATCTCTGTTTAAATATTGGTATTAACACTGGTTTGTCCGTAGAAATTCTACCACCAGTAAATGTATTAGGATAATGACCACCGAACACAAGGTGTTGAAATCCACCATAGTGGCCCAAGTAACTGTGTTATGTACCGGCATTAGCCTATATATATCCTGTTCCAAAAGGCCGGCATAATTGTGTCGACTGCCGAGAGGTAATCATCTCTCCTCAGTCGACATTGTATTGGTCACTCTTCCGCGCCCGTATAAAAAGGAACTAAAATCGAGTCACTTTAAAAGAGATTAATAGCATATTTATTGTGTCGCAGGATGGATAATGATTTTCCTAAGTAGGCAATAAACTTTTGGTCGCAAGATTTGGCATATTTTATTAAAAGTGACGTGTGTGAATATTTAATCGCTGTAATTTGATTCAGCTTAAATGTAAGTTCATAAAGTCAATTGTTATAAGTGATCAAGATTTGCTGAAATTAAAATATATATGTACATGTTGACTAGGTTTTGTCAATGATACCGAAATTCAAAATTTGTCACGCAGAGTTTACCAGAAAGCAGGGAATGCAATATTGTCAATTGCTCTAGTTGCAAGAGACATTCAGCTCGACTATAATCTCTTTCTTGTGTTGCACGTACAGAATATCCGTGTAGATGTAATCTCTTTGGTGCTGGAGCGGATTGCTTCACGGATGATTGAGATTGGTTTTATACTAAAGGAGATATCGTACTTCTGTTTTTTTATGATCCATTTATTTTTAAAGAGCAATATTTCGTTACATTTTCAGCATAAGAATGTGTACGGAATGGTAAACATGTATAAATATGTACCTATTATATTATATTCAAGGCCTTTTAACTATTGTCTGCAGATATTATTTTATTTTAAAAGTAAGTCTGATATGAATTGCAAAAAAAGTATTCAAAGAGTAGTCAGAAACTTATTAATTAGTCTCAATAGAGAAGTTGTAAGTTGTATAAAGCGTAGACTCTTAAGTCCGTAAAAATATGCTTCAACTAGCTGGAGTTTAATTAAAACCATGAGAGTGCGGTATTATAAAATACATAGGCGGTAAAAGTGTGCGTGTTCCGGCCATTTCTTTGGCCGGTCGGCACTCTACACCGCGCACCAACTGTTTGTAATTTACTCGCTTACCTTAGGTGTTTGTCCCACTGACAGCGGCTATAGTCCTCAAACTGACATCTGCAGTTACATTTTCATCGTCTATCTTTGCGGTACTTATAGCTTTATTTAAATTGCTGACAGCATATTTAAAAAGGAAATTAATATTATTTTTTTAAATTTCATTCTTCATTGATTTTGGATGACTTCTCTACCAAGAAACGTTTTCATTGTTGTAACTCAAAATTGAATCCTATTTATGTGTAAATATTGAAATATATATTATCAAAAAATATTATAATACTTAATACACATGTTTCATATTGTGAATCCATATTACAATTGAAGTCAACCACATTTTTCCATATTTCCTTGAAATATACTCGCTATTTTCGCTGTTCTTAAAATACATAATGATGTAATTATATATTGACATAAAATGATTTTTAGATGTTATCGCGATTTTTATATTATAATTTTCTCCCGAGATTTCAAAGACTGCAGCCTTCATAGTCACGGGGGGACCGCGAAAAAAAATACCGAAAAACAGTTTTATTTCAAATATTTATTTTATTAAATTAAGACGCAAAAAGATTACAATAAAAACTATAACTAATTATAAAATATTCATTCGCGTAAACTTAAGAAATCATTACGTATTTATATATCTTTCATGATAGGACTTGCGTTTTAGCTGTTGAGTGGTTTCAGGGTTTCACAGTGAAACCGCGTAATTAGGGTTTACAAACTAAGACTTGTCAGGCTGGCGTTGGTTGAATACGGATCAAGTTTTACTTGAACCGCGTGAGCTGTGGTCTCTGCGGCCGGATGATTATAATGCTATAACGCTTATATGTCTTGCTTATTTTTGTCCAGCGGCATATATTTTTAGTAATTCATTTTAATAATCAATTGTAAGCAAATGTGTTTATTTTTTTAGTGCTTGGTAGAACTCTATCAATAAATATGTTAATTTAATTATCTGTAGATAATAATCTTTATGTTAAAACAATCAAGTGGATCATCTGATGTTAAAGTTCACTCCCGTTCAGTCTGTTTAGTTAGACGGACTGATTAAATATATTTTATTCGTAGGTAACAATATAATAATTATTGATACCCATGGAGTCATTTAGTATCGAGAAGCGCATGCCAAATTAGTATAATTAATATTTGATATGGCTATTAGAATATTGATTATTAAGTAGTTATTAAACGACTTCCAAAGTGGAGGAAGCTATTTAAAGCTGATATATTTTAAAAATTAATAAAAATCTATCGATAATTTTGGTTTGTGTCTGTATTTATTAAACCAAAAACTATAGCTATACTTATACAATTACAAAAACCACAATTTGCAACTATCCAAACTTGTACGAAAGTAGAAGTTTTATAGCCACAAGAGAACAGAAGTAAGGTTTTATTACCTCCCTGTTTCAGAGCCGTTGTTGGCAACTTATCACGTTTGCTTAATTTGTCTAGTTTTTGTTAGTTCCATTTTCTTCGGGAGATGCATTAGGTGCTCACTAAGGAATGCTCGGTCTCTTGAACTAAAACCATCACGATGATTAAGATGTGCAGTATGCTGTTCCACTACCATTTTTAGGTGTATGCTGTTTTTCAACATTTGTATTTTTTTATTCTTTAGTTACACCTCAATGTTTTTTAAAACTCGTTTTGCTTTTATTAATCTAGTATTAGCGCTGTGTATCGCTGCTAACCACTGGCTTCTTATAATAAACGCTAAGTGAACTACACCAGCCGAGTGGCTGTCAACCACCACGTTTGAAATATTTATGCAAAATTTTCTAGTGTGCTGGTTTTCTCAAGTATCTGACTCCATTAAAGAAAGTGAAAATGAATATAAAGTTAGAAATTCCAAACCTGTTAATGATCCAAATTGCAAGTTTAGTAAAATCTTTGTTGCCATAAAGTATCTACTATCTATAGGAAATACAATACAGTTTTGATACTAAATACGTGTCAGTAAATCAGTTAAATAAATATTTTTTTTATTTGTTCAGTTTAAATCCTTAAAGTTAAAATAAAATGCATGGGCATATAATGCGACAAAATATCACAGTAACAATCTCACGTCAAATACACAATTTCAAATATTATTATATTTCATATATTGTGTATATAAAATATAAATTGAACTGTCATTTGTCTATGTAGATACAAACATCTCGTTTTTTTACCTTTTGTTGAAATACTGTTAACTCATTCAAAGTGAGTTCAGAAGGCGAAATGCAGTCCACGATTGGATAGTCTCCATGTAAGGATGCTACAAACTCAATAAGTCAACGGGAAGAAATCGTCTTTCAGCACTCCAGGGACAGTGTAAACAGAACTGCACGAGATTACACCAGCTACAGTGAAAAATTTAGTCGCAAGTAAAAACGTCTCCTGTGTCCGCGACACGGGAAATTGCGAAAAATGCGTTTAACTTCTCACTAATGGATGTGTTTTTGTAGAAATGTGTGAAGTCCCTGCAAGTTTTTAAACTGATTATATATAGAGGGTAATTTGTTAGTCTACATTCTTCCTATTGGGAGTAACAGACAAGTACGAAACTACGGTAGTATCAAGCTCAACTGTTTTCAAATACAAAATGCAGTACAAATTATTGAGTTTTAGGTCCACGATTGCATAATCGTTTATCACCATAGAATTATGGTTTTCTACGTAACTTTTTACGTAAAGGGTCTTGTACATTTTTGATATATAGGCTATGTGATGTTCTTAAGATGATAATATAGAACCAAAATACACGATACGAATAGATGCCTTTTTATCCTTAAGAATTTAAATCATACTAAGAGGTACTACGGAAACTCAATTGAAATAAATTGTCAAGATAATTCCAGCAATTCAATTGTTACTAAGAGCTTTATGTAATATTTATTGAACCTATAAACGCAAAATATTAGTTATAGGTCCGTGCAGCTCACTGTCAACTATATGTATAAAAATGAATCCCTATTTCCATTGGTCACGCCATCACGCGTGAACGGTTGGACCGATTTCACTATTTTTTTTGTTGTGTTTATTATTGTCAAGAGAAGGTTCTTATGAAAGGAAAAATTTCGCGGAAAAATACAAAATTTAAGAAAACTTAACGAAAATATTAATTTTATATAACTGTCAATTGTTTGAAAGAACTGTCAGCGATTTACAGAATACGCGCTGCAAATTCATAGTTAAGACGGGACAATGTCTGTCGGGTCAGCTAGTGTTTTAAAAAATAATATCCCTTAAGTGCACTGAAGTCTAGAAAAAAGTTGGCTCCGTTGCGCTACATTTACGAACACAGGCTATGGCGTCTCAAATGTAGGTAACAGTCGATATGGCTGGAATTGCCCCTTAATTCTACTTTTATCAATATTCTAATGTATTTTGGTTTGAGAATAAATTTAATTTTGTATCTGATTCAAAACGTGGTGAGACAGTAGCTAAAGGATAGTATGTTTTAGTTAATAAATTCGCGATCTGCATCTGTCTGTTTATACACTAAATTCATTTAAACCACACAGCGGATTATGACACGGTCTTTACTTTCATTGAGAGAATTGTTTCTCATAACGCATAATTGCATAATCGTTATTATAATCTGTGACATATACAGACACATAAATTACACATGAACAATAATGACCATATACATACTTAATTAAACAGAAAATGGACATATTAACTTACTTCATGATCTTCAGATTTGCGATACTGTTGATTACGTAAATTATCACTCTTTATTACGTGAACTTTTATGATCTATTACGTGAACTCTCACATTCTATTACGTGAACTTTCACATTATATTACGTGAACTCTCACATTCTATTACGTGAACTCTGACACTCTATTACGTGAAGTCTCACACTCTATTACGTGAACTCTCTCACTCTATTACGTGCACTCTCATACGCTATTACATAAACTTTCACATTATATTACGTGAACTTTCACACTCTATGACTTGAACTTCCTACTTCCTTATGTGAATTCTCCCGCTCTATGTCGTGCACTTTCAAAATCCATTACGTGAAATCTCCCATTTAATAACGTAAATTCTTCCACTCTATTACGTGAACTCTCCTACACTATCACGTGAACGCTCACACCTTTAATTACGTGAATTTTTAAACGTTTTATTATATAAACTCTCACATAAACATCCATTTCTCTTTTTTTAATTTATTTAAAGACTGTCACTTAGCGTCTATATCGCCTAATAAAAGAACTATGGATACATACAATGACTTAATCTTAAAACTAGCTTATATATTGCTTTAACTCTATCGGACAGTGGATCGCCGAGAATAGTGTTGCATAAACCAATATCATACGATTTGATTAGCACATTATTTCTAGTATCTTCATTTCGGACGCACTCCATCAAGATATGATACACGTCATCTATTACTCCAAAGTCAGCCAATAAACATCCATTTCTTAAGTTATAATATGAAAACAGAAAAAGGCATTACTGGTTAATAATATGTAATATCTATTTAAAACACAACGCCCCTATCAAGTGAATTGAAATCAGCTAGGCCGTCAGTAGAAAAATAAACCAAAAAATACATGACACATTAACTTCCGTTTTGTAGCTGACACACCTATCGCTGCACCACGAAGCCTGTTAAATACCTAAGGTTAATTATTATACAGGATCGCTAACTAATAAATAACTAACAAAAATTATAAACGACACAGGTAATAAATAGACATAGAAACACAAATAAGATAAAATAAAAATGTATCCATATAATATTTTTAATAAAATACTTTATTACCAAATGAAACGCTTAATTTTCTATATTTTTATACTAGTAGATTAGAATATTACATGATTTATGGTCTATACCCATGTCTAGTTGTTTGCGGCGTCACAGATAATCTCTGAATTTATTGTAACGTCGTTTAAAGTTGTTTACTATCCCAGGAGCTATGTAGAGCATGCTTCATCCCCGCGTAATATAGAAGCTAAGTACAATGCGGGGCCGTTGTTTGTACACGCGACAGATACTTTGCCTCTGGACAATATAATAACAATCTGTATTATGTACATCATCAGAGAATGCCTTCCCAAAAAAGGGATTTATATTAAGTATTCTTATTACGATTTTGTTACAAGGCCACGTGAAGCGGTATAAACACTCAACTGAAAGTTTGTAGCATTATAAACTTGTATTTGCTTGATGCGTGAGTGTAAGACTGATTAATAAATCAAAGTTGTTTTATTTAATTCCATTAATTACATAATGTGGACTAAGGCCTAATCCCTCTCAGTAGTAGAGGAGGCCCGTGCTGAGCAGTGGAACAGTATATAATACAGGGCTGATATTATTATTATTATAATTACATCTACGCGTTTACTAGATAGGTCACGTGTGTGCGAGAATTGTCATCTGTAGACTATTTCAGCAGAATAGTATTGTTATTTTCTTTTCTATTTCCTACTTCTTCTAAGAAAATCTAATGTAATTTTATTTTTTCATTCTCTGCGTTAGGCAATAAATTCAGGTTTTATTAGTTTTTGTATTTGTATTTACTTTTTAACCAATGGCACCTACATAAAAACTAAAGCAGTTATTTCTTTTAAAGGTTTATTTTCGATGTTTTTGAACAGTGGGACGAAGTAAAGATAATTTTTATAAAACACTTTCTATAGAAACACACATTGCCACAGATAATTCGCATTTGTACTAGCAATTCTTTCTTTAAATCATTGCACATATGCGTTGTAAACACGGCGGTACTCTAAGTTGAAAGTTTGTAACAAAATAACGTGAAGCGCAACTTGGTAAATTGGGTGTATTCCACTCACCCCCTGGCTTAAATTGGAGAGGTCGGATCGAATGGGAACTTCATTTTATTTTATTTGCATAAGGTTTTAAAAAAAAAAACTTAAAAAATAAATGTATTTAATATATATTACAATTTATGTCACAGAAACGTCGGTATATTTCGATATAGGGGCGGCGATATTACCTACATTTGTATCTAAATAGTGTCGACTAACTAATGAGTTTACGTCTCTCAGTGGTCGTCAGAATTATGCTGGTCTGCCTTACGCAGGATAACAGCTGACCAGAGATTATGATTACATAGATCGTTTCGACATAGATTTTGAACACGTATCCGGTGTTCGCTAATCAGTCTGATATAACAAATATGGGCCTGAATCGGGTGTCCACATATTTTTGCGCTAAATCATTTCTAAAACTATAAGATCGACCTATTTCTTCAGCCTTCAGCCTTTCTTTATCCTTGAACACCTATATGTTTCAATGAACCATTATAACCTGATATTATAGCACGCGATATAACTGGGTCCGTTGTTTCGGCACCGAACTCGTCGGCCCCGCGAACCCCTTTACCGCACCGCACCTACGGGCTGCGCCTACGACGGCGTCCTGCGCTCCCGCAGTGCCGAGCCGGCTGTATTTAAGGGAGAGCGCCTTTATAATTGTCGTTCATAATTGATTATTATTATTGTAACCTTTACATCCTATATAATTATAAAAATAAATTAAATAAATATATACCCGATAATATGACTTTGATAATATTGCCCTTCCATTGTGGTTTTTAAAAGTATGCTATATCGATGTCTCAATAAATCCTGACTGATAAAACACTTCCGTTTTGACTCATTAAGGTAGATGGAAACCAAACAATTTTCCCCGTCGTTTCATTTGTATTATTTACTTGGTCACAATTTAAATCCAGCCGCTTTAAAAGGTTTGCTACGGATTACCGGGATAAGATTCATGGGCCTTTATTAATTTGTAATTATGATGGAACAATACAAAGTTTTTTTTTCATTGCCCGACAATTGATTAAGTAGGTCATGTGAATGAGTCATTTTCCGGGTCCTAAACTCTTTTATTTATAGAGGAACTGCAAACGCACCATCAGCTCTCCGGGTAAAAAATAGTTAGAAAGGTGAAGAAGTTGTTCTAGGCTTCGAAAATGTCTTCATCATAAGAAATGTAACAGAAAACTGTCTCTACATGCTGTTTGCCTGTACTACCGGGCCATGGTCATATGTTGTAAATTAATATGACTGTAGTCTGATCCTACCGATTGTCTCTACATGATATATATTATACATAATATTTTTAGGCCAGATATTACTTATTAAATTTATATTATTATATTATATTAATTGCTTATTGCTAAACTAAACTAAAATAAATCAACTCACGTAATTTGCTTGATTGGAAACTATTGTACATAATAAATTAGAAATAGATGACATCAGAATTTGATATAGTTTGGTGTAGGTAAAACAAATACAACTAGTAATATATTTTTATTATTTATATATGGGTACTTGAACACATATGTATGTGTGTGTGAAACGGCTTAGAAAGGCCGTAAAAATCCTTTTTCTTTTATTTTACTGCAGTGCAAGTGATAAAGTTTTTCACGGCGCTTGTATGCTTGGATAATAAATTTCTATTTACTCCCACCGCAATCGCACGACCACTAAATCTTAAAGTATTTTTAAAAGACGCTTTCACTTTATTTATTTCTCAATTTAATATAATTTATGTATAGGACTTATTTCACCAGGCCTAAAATAAAAGTTGTTTTATTAGTAATATATTTTTATATGATGCAAAAATATTTATATAATTTCTTTAATGAATTATAACCCAAATACAATGTAACAATTTTTTCCTACAGTACCACTAGAAAATATGTAGCGGCCGCCATTTTTGTTTAGGAAGCACTTCACCTCAAATTGAACCCATTAACAGGTAACGCGCTTTATGAGAGGAATCCCTCGGAGCGCCCACTAACACGATTTTTCCGAACACGTGTATATTTATTTAGTACGTAGAATAATTTGAGATAATTTATATGCATATGGGCGTAGAACTAACAATAAAAAGGCACAAAATATCAAATTGAACCATCTGTCATCTCAACTTGTTGCTTTTAAATAATTTGATGCCGTATAGAAGTTTTCAAAGAAACGTTTCTTGACAAGCAATTAACCATCGTTCTATTAACAAAAAACAACGTTCACCAATAAATTTCTAGGAAAACATAAAGTTGTTTATTTGAGTATCCGTTTTACATTATATGATTAAAATATATAGTTAAAAATACTATGTTCAATATAAAATGATAATAATACTCGTATATTGCTAGTACAAATATTCTTCAAATTAAGTATAGTGTACAGTCCAGATTCGTAGCATTTAGTACTAGGTACTAGTCATTGTAGCATCAATGCTATGGCGTCGTAGACTTTCTTTAGGAAAAGAAATTTACGAAATCTTCTTATCTCATATCAAAATTTATGTATAAAACATTACGTAATATTACTAAAACATTACCAAAGCTAAAAGCGATATTAATGAATAGCTTATTTTTTTCACCTTCGCACATTTCTTATTATATAAAATAGGCACTTTATTTTTTCATAAGATCTTTGAAACAAATGTTTTGTTTAGAACTTGAAAACAATTTTTGCATAGTAAGAAAAATAACTAAAAGTTATTTACATAAAAATCGGGAAAAGAAGGTTTGTAATGTAGAAGTTTTTCAGACAATCTTTGAACTTTTGTATAAATGAATAAAATTACTTACTTTCCGGTAAATTATTACATTGTATTTTCGCTTCATTTCTTTGTTGAGGATTTGAATTGGTGAATACAATCTTTCGTTTGAGTAATTTGTTTTATTGCGTATGAGTGGGGTTTGTTTTTTTTAGATAGTGTGCTTTAACCTACGGCGATAGACTCGTATATTTTAAAAGAAAATAAAAAATCCTAAATCTGCTTTTTACATTTTGCAAACGCCAAATTTAACCAAATCGCGGTGTTTAAAGTGCATTATTCTGGAGCAAGAGAAAATGCACAATGGAATTAAAAAGAACTAGCCGAGTGAGCAATTCAAGGCGTTAATGTCAAGTGTTCTGAAAGGAAGTATTTTATTTATAGTACCAGCATTCCGTTGTCGGTTTTTCCGCTTGGATTTCAGGCATGACGTCATTATTTTAAAACGAAACAATGAAATTTCAAACGTCAAGTTAAGCAAGGTTTTTGTATTTATTCTTATAGCTGTATTTATGGCACGGAATTTGTAAGATCATTGAACTGAATTGATCTAGGTTTGAGTTTAAAATGAGATGAACAAGTTCAGTGGTATGCAACGGTCCGTCGGCTAGTCGACGCGGATTCGGTTGTGAACAAACACGGCAGCAATTGTTAAGCGACTCGGAACTATGATGTCATGATATTATGATACTAGGCTTGATAGGGGAAATTAAATTATGTATTATTAGTTACAACTGTTTTTTATTACTTGAATTTAGATATTTAAAAATTGTATTGAGTTTATAATATATTATAATTACGGGCAATTGTTTTCAGATAAAAGAACATATTATATCTATCAAATTGATATCGACGGTTGAAATGCCAATTGACTTAAGCGACATTTTCTTTCGAAAAACTGTAACCAGGTTAAAAATACAGAAAAATGTGCTGATTTTAAATATGTATGAAACTTAGTGTCACAAAAAAACTGGCTTCAGTCAATGCCTTTCACCGGTCGATATAAGATGTCATTTAAGATATCATACTAGATACTTACTCCCTTTTGTTCATTTTATCATTTTAAAATGGAATTTTTGTGCGTCACTTTCCCTCTTATACCTGTTAATTCATAATTCTGATTTCAAATATATTAGATTAATAATAATAATAATAATATCAGCCCTGTACTATATACTAGCCCACTGCTGAGCACGGGCCTCCTGTACTACTGAGAGGGATTAGGCCTTAGTCCACCACGCTAGCCTATTAGATTAATATTCACAGCGTAATAAGGTTTAGAATAAATACACTTTCATACTGTTATTTTATAAAATGTTTAGCCTTTCTATAAACTTATTACTTATTAAAAGCTCTCCGAAACAAAGTATTTTTAAAGCTTGTATTTTTAAACTTCTTCATTGCATCCCGTAAATGTGTTACAATCCACTTCCTTTTACTTAATAGAACGTAATAAATTTGAACAATAATTCTTACTAAAGCCTGTTCATCTCACAATAAGTACTTTTTGTTATGTTTTCTTTTAAGAGTACATCTGAACAAGACTGAGACGTTGCCAAAACCGCGACGCATCCTACAATTCCGTCTTTTGTAATGATTAAGTGCATTTTCTTTATTATCAAAATGGCAAAACTTGGATTTCATATCGACAATAACTATTGTTCACATCCCTGTCTGGGACGTATCGATATAATTATGTGGCTACATGTATTTGAGACGAAGTCTATATTACGATTAATTTAAAAGGAGTTAATAGTTATACATTTCGACGGAATGTCTAGCGAAATTGTCTAGGCCTATAATCGAAACAATAGATATAGATTTTTTATATTTTATTGCCCACTATTTTACTTTTCTCCAAATATTTATTTTAACAAAATAACATATTGTTATGTGTTCAGTTTATTTTTAAATTCTATTACAAAAGAGTATGGTACTTGTGCATAAGAAGTTCTGCTAATCTTTGAACAGATTATGATGAAATTGCGCGCCGCGTGAGGTACTCGAATTATCATATGAAGCTATTACCAGAAATAGAGATGTGAACTTCGCATCTTGGCTCAACTATGCTCTATTTTTAAGAACTAGGCATTTTTTACTAATCCAATGAAAAAATATATTACTAATAATACGCTTATAAAAATATAATAATAAATCATTTATTTGCACGAAACTATAGCGACATAATTATGGTAAGTAAAAGCTTCCGTTGCATATTTAAAGTGATTGTGTCGAGAATTACATTAACTTAGAGCCGACGCATTATAATACGATAGAGTAGCACAAATGTGGACACTATTGTTAATGATATTGAGACCTTAGTTGGATAACGGTAGCATCCGAATGCATCAAAGAGAAGCCACGATAATATTTAAGAAAAATCAACAGCGTTCGTGAGATAGGGTGTCACTTGACAGGTCTTTTGAATGGTAAAAAAATAATGTAAAATTATCGTTAATTTTTTAATGTACGTTACGGCTTAAACAATGTTTATCTTGTTTTAACAATTATCAACATTGAAATAAACCTTTTCTACGGATTTTATCTCAGTTTTTTATATAATTATTTTCTCCCGACGTTTTGAAGAGTTATCCGCGCCGAAACCACATAGGCTGTAAAGGCTTCCAAAAGTCAGGAGAAAATTATTTTAAAAAGCCGCGATAAAATCTGCAAAATAGATTTATTTCAATGTCATTACATTCGAGTAAGTATAAGAAATTATTAATTGTTAGGATTATTTTTAATTGTTATTTGTACGTAAATTAGACGTGAGACGACCGGCTTTTCGACAGGCCTGTCAACGCAGGTTAGTGTTAAAAGCTGCTCACAGACATTAGTAGCCATGGCATGCACTTAGTATTGAATCAAGGTTTCATGTGTGTATATAATAATAATAATAATATAATAATATCAGCCCTGTATTATATACTTGCCCACTGCTGAGCACGGGCCTCCTCTACTACTGAGAGGGATTAGTCCACCACGCTGGCCTAGTGCGGATTGGTAGACTTCACACACCCTCGGAATTCCTATAGAGAACTTCTCAGATCTGCAGGTTTCCTCACGATGTTTTCCTTCACCGTTAAAGCAAGCAATAATTCACAAAAGAATACACACATATTTTTTTAGAAAAATCAGAGGTATGTGCCCTTGGGATTTGCACCTGCGGACATTCGTCTCGGCAGTCCGTTCCACAACCAACTAGGTTATCGCCGCTATGTGTGTATATATTTAGTCTAAATGTGAAGCATTTAATGACCGGATTTTGTTAAGGATAATGTTATACTGAATATTATTCTGTGTACTATATCATCGTTAAACATCAATTTGTACAAAATGTGTGTTCCTACTTAACATAATGTAATTCCATCGGAAAGCAAAGTCACTGTGTTTGTAATAAGTTACAAGTCCTAACATAAAACATAAAAATGCGTATCCGGAGCAGATGAGCTTCTTTTATAAATTCTTTGAATATAACTTAACACTTAAAAGAAACATGAGACTCGCCGAGTAAATTGTTAAAATATCTTTATGTAATATGTATATGCAGTCTATCTGTGTTCAATAAATGATTTGTCTTCGTAGGATACTTCGTCAAATGTAACAAGTCGAGTAATGTTTTATACAAAATATAATCACCTGTATAGTCCACGTAATGGAATATTAATTTTCGCGTTGGCGATCGATTGCTGGCATAGTCTGTATGTTGGAGTAGAGGCCGTCGATCGACTAATAAAGAGTGATCGATGCGTTTGGCCGTGTCTGCTATATAATACTCATACCCGCTGTACCCACTCTACCCGCTGTCCGATACCAGCCGTACCCATTACCCGTTATACCCGTTATACCCGCTGGACGATACCTATTGCGGTGCGGTCAGAACTGTCGTAAATTTGAAATGATGCCAGCGTCCACGGTCCTCTGTACCGTTAAGCATAAATTTTATTATCTACACTGTTTATCGGCTTTGCGTTTGAAGTATAGACGATAAATAAACGCAACGTGATACGTGTCTAGCGAAAGGTATAGGAAACATTGTTTATGAGTAAGGATGTCTTCTTACACATAACATATATTGCTCTTGGTGTAAATGTTGCTGTATTGATTGATTGTTGTAGCCCATATTTGGTGTTTGGAACCAGTTGGTATGCAAGCATTGTAAGTTAGTATGATTTTCGTAACCTCTATGGTACTGGGTGTTCCGCGGGGAGGAGTTAGTAAAACATTTTATCGTTAAATCTTATGAAGACTAAATAAAAATAAACTTATTATATATACCTATTGTATAAGTATAATTATTCACGTCTCTTCCCTTACATAGCGGCTTTGTTTAAAACCGTATAATGGAAATAAACATTGAATACAAGGATCTCCGCTCCAACAACAGCGTACGTGAAAATGTAAAAAATATAATACAAAAAAATGAAACACATAAATCGAAGCGAAATATTTCACCGGCCGGCATTCATAGCATTGCTTCCAACTACGGAGCGAAATAGTATAAAGGAAAG
>NC_051127.1:11291198-11309517 GCF_014839805.1 Manduca sexta
TTATGAAGGCCCTCTCCGGCTCGCCATTGCGTTTAATAAATTTGTGCAAAATATAAAATACGATGGAATATGTATCGCGGTGCAAATCCAATTTAGGTGTAATAAAAAAGAGCGAGTTGCAAAAGGAAATTTACATCATTTTTATCTGACCGCTACGGCATATAATTTCAGGGTAATGTTTTATGTTTTTACTTCTATTCCGCTCAATGTAATCTATATTTTATGGCGGTATGAACTCCGAGTTAACAGTGATGTAAAATGTTGGAATTAAAGTAATTTCCAACGAAAACAAGAATATACTAAAATAAGCTTACTCAAGTGTTACATGGTTCACAAAAACTTGCTTGACATTTTATTAACCCATGTAAATCATCGTATTCAACAAGTTTTACAAATCATATCGCTGACCCTCTCCACACACGACTTATTGTAATCAATCCACCCATTGTGATAAATAAATTTTACTTACGCAAATTATAAAAAAAACAAGCATTTATTACAAATTTTCTTTTTTTCCTATTTTTTTATTATATATATATTATTTCCTCATGTCGTTTATGCACAAAATGAATTCAGAGTTGCGTTCACATTTTTCAGATGTTTTATGAAACGGCAAGCGCAAGTAAGCATAGGCTGTAAGGTTCAGAATCACAGACGAAAGGTATTAGACGACTCTTTGTTCTTATCCATTTTGTGTTGTCATCATTATCGTTAAATCGCGTCGACGTCGCGCAGCTCCGTCGTATTTTTATTTTTAATTATAACGTCATTCATGCTGTTTGTAAATTAAATTATATTCTTAAATTAAAATCCGAATTTATTAATTCGTACTTTTTTAATCTCAATAACGTACATTTTATGTATTCCATTATAAGACTATTAACTACTTTACTTATAATTTCTGTAAGTATACAAAAAGTAAAATAATGACCTATATGCAAAAACTTTCTGCCGAAAATTTATATATTCAGTAGTTACTTAGAATGACTTCGTATAAACAGTCATGTCACGTTCTGAAAGCTTAGGAATAATATAATGTAGTCGTTAAAAGTAAATAAATAATAATATCAGCGCAACGTGCGGCATGCTCTTATTGTGACATGCTGGTTTTTCAGACCTATATAAATAAGAGCAGAAAAGAAAATTTATTTCACGTCGCAGCTAGGACTCAGTATATCATTTGTAGAAATGCAACTTTCATATAAACCACTGCAGAAAACGAGTTCGCAGGTCAGACTTACTGGAATTTTATTAAAGAATATCAGGACTGAAATATCTTTTTATGAAATATTCAAACCGAGACTAAATCTTAGTGATTACACTGTCCCTCGTTTCTCTGTTTATAAATTTTACATCGGAATCGTTAGACGCAATCAGTAAACTTTTTCTATATTTTTCTGTTTACTTTTCATTGTTATCCAAACAATGCTTTATTTATTTCCCTCTAAATATTATAAACTCGCAGCGCCGTAGCACCGCTCCCGAGGCGCAAACTACAACGTGTTTGTATAAGTTTATTCACACGAATAAACATTGAGATGTCTTTTTTCTAGTTGGCGTGATGTAAACAGATGACCGCGGGTTCAAAGCTCTGGTTTCCGTTCGGGGCGCGGGGATGGAAACAAAAGATGCTCGTTTCCTCCGCTGTACCGAGGCAGGGGTCGCGGACGGTGCGCGGGGGCGAAGCGCGGGGCGCGGACCGCAGCCCTACAATGGAGGCATTGTTTGTGCCCGGTGACAGGACAAACTCCGACCTCCGTGTTTCTGTGCATTTTTTATTTCTTCTTTCTTTAGTCGTTTTATTTTACTGGGCAGGTAAGCTCCTTTGACTGCGCTGAGCGGAAATCAAACTTGTTTTGAAAACAATCACTATGTTACAGATTTTGTCGTAAGCTGACATTTTGCTTACTGTAATTCTTTACTTTTATATTAAATATTAATGGATGCTTAACATATTATTGTCAAACTTATCTTAATATAACACCAGGTGCCTTTATAAATAAATATTGCGTAATAAAATCCATCACATTCAATTGTAAGACGGGTTTGAAAGCAACTTTTTACTCAAACTTTAAGCAGTACGAGAAAGTAGTTTCGCGTGATCAGAACAATGAAGGTGTACTAGAAAGCAGTTCGCAATTACTGATCTGGTCGAAGAAAACGTGTCTTAATCAAAGGCTACATCCTGTTTTAGAAGTTAGCTCATGTTGAAATCTACGTAGGTGAATTCGGAGAGCTTGACGTACATTCCTTTTTGTCGTTGAACTAAAAATGTTAGTGTTTGTGAGGGTACGGTGGCAAGACGGAAAAGTACGATCGTATCATAAAAAACCGAAAAGTATCAATCTCCATTCCTTCCTTAAAACAGGAAATTCACTCAGAATTCCCTGGCATGTTCTTCATGTGCGGTAATCATTTACCTTAAGATATCACATGCACATTTTCTAGGTCCGCTACACGTAATAATACCATGCGTAAAAACACGGCCCATCCAAACCATAGTTCATAAAACTAAAGTCCCGTCCAACCACATATTTGTAGGATGTAGTGTTCCCAGTTATGAGACTAGCTTTATTAAAACTTATGTTCGCGGCGAGCAAAAGTTGCTTATTGTCAACAAATTCTGTGTTTTATAAAAGCGCGACCTACACTGTGATACACAGTGGCCGGCGGCCGGCCACCGGCTGGATATCCGGATGGACCCAACGCCTCTCCCCTCCCCCCCTTGTCTCGAACCTTCCGGACCTGCCCGCCTCTCCGGATTCCTTATTTACTCGTTTTTCCTTATCAACCCGTACCATTCGCAACACATTACCGGGAATCTTGTTGGTTGAATTGAGGTTATATCGGCCATACCTACCTAAGATGTGTATGGGTTTTGTTTGTTAAATCCGTTTCATCTCACCAATTTTCGGGCTTCGTATGCCATTGGGACCTCTTTATGAGATATCAAAAGACTTGGTGTAAGGTTATTTCGTTTCTTGTTTGCTATGTTACTTTTGTCGTAATAAGTAAATTGATATTGGAGAAGGGAGGTTGCTCATTAGTCGAACATATTTTATGCAATAATAAAGTAGCAGCATAATGCATATATATCACAGGGCAGTCATTGAAATTTAATTTACTCCACAACATAATATACCTACCCAACCTGTTAAAATAGATTCAATTTAAAAAATGTCTTAACGTAATAATATGTTCAAGGGCACTTAGGGGAGTCTCGCAGAAAAATCGTTTAGATGTAATGGCGTTACAAACAATTTCGATACTTTGCAGAGTGCATACGGGTGCTCGACATTTCTGCGACTAAAATGCGCCACTTGAGTCGACGTAGTGCGGCGGTGGAGGCGGCCCATTGTTCCCAGAATCCACCCCTGTGACACAAATACCCGCGTTAAGTGCGTCTTTTTAGCGCGCTAATTGTGTTAGCTGATAAATAGAAGTAACTTTAGCTATGAAACTGTGCCATATTTATTGAAGAAAATTAAATGAAATTAATAATTCGTTCTTTTAGAATAACAACTGCCGATTTTATTGATTAATATTATAGAGTAAATTTAAAAGTAACTTTTATATATTCCTGTCTTTTTATACTGGCGCTTTGTAATAATCACATTTGTATGGTTCCATAGCTTATTATCAATAAATTAAGTCCTTCTAAGTTGTCTTTGTTGACGATTTGTCAAGGCTCCGTTTCAAAGAAATAGGTTTGAGGTAATTGAAAACAATATTAAATATCACCGTCTTTATCGTGACTATTTACTGTTATTTAAGTATATTTTCTGGAAGGTCAAACAAAATATAGATTCATGACTCCGCCAGTATTGGTAGTGATTAGCGCGTGCAAATAACCAAAAATTTCAAGTATGTTATACCATTACTTTTGTCGGTGGAAAGTTGAATCACACTATATAGTTTTTTGCAACATGAAAAGGCCGGTTCGATAGGATTGTTCTACTGTCTTACAATAGCTGGGAAAACTGGCAACTTTGTTTTTATTCGGAATACCCTACCCTCTTCTTCCCATTATCCACTTTTGCTGTTTATCTACATTTCCACAAAATTCGACGAAATACGAGGGAGGTAAACATTTAGACATCGTATTAGATCTTTTTCACCAGGCCTGCTCTTAGCAAGGATAAGAAAATAATACTGTTGGTGTATTCTTCTAGTAGACCGTAGGTCTTTTGTATACTTCAGGAAATATGCAACCTAAAAGTCACAAATTCACTGTGAGTAGATTTGGTGTTCCTGGGTGGTGAGAACCACTTATCATATTTAATCCATTTGCACTTTTACCTACCTCTTGATTTAAAAGTTATTATAAAGTATATTTTTTTATACGGCCAAGTAGTCCCACTGCACCTGATGCCAAGTGGAGTCCAGATAGACTGACAATTGACAAGGGATGATTACCCTCATCAGTCGACACAATTATGCTAGCCTGTTTGAAGTCGGATATACAGAGCCTGATCCCAGAACGCGATACATTTACGTGGACCACTATGGTCGGTGGTACCTTCTACGGTGGTCGCTATCCGGAGAGATACAAATATCCTACCACCTCCCCTTGAGGCAATTCTTGTACGCTCGGTTTCAACACCAAATGCATGCCATGCACGGACATTTGCCGCGGCTCTAGGCACACTTCAGTGTGTATACTTCTTGTTGTAACTACACATTGAGGCCTATGAGAGCTCGCGATCATTTCTTAGCCTTCTCTCATCGCCCCCATCCTAAGAGGCTTCCTTTCCTTTCTCCCGAACTTACTTCCCCCATATATCTCTTCTCTTATCTTTCCTCCAGGTCCCTGCAGTTGCTAAGCCGGGGAATTCCAGTACCTCATTTGCAGGTTAACCCAAATGTAGTCTGCGAGATCCAATGTACAAAAAATACCCTACCACCAGCATGCTACAATACAAACTAAATTGATATCGCTTAATGCAGAAAAGAGTCGAATTACGCAATTAATTACAAAAATTTAATGAATTATGCGGGCTTTAGAATTGAGGAAGTTGTCCCAGGTTCTCCATTAACGAGAGAATAGCTTTTCTTAATAAACATTATTTTTATTCTAATGTGCACTGTAAATACTTTTAAAACAAAATGTCTAGAAAATTATTGTAAAATTGTGAAGAAGAGAATTATGTTTTATACGTCTGAATGACGAGCAAAAAGGCCGCCCGATGGAACCACGAGAATCTAAAAACAACTTATCAATACTATAACTGCATAATGCTTTCATGACATGCACACATACATACAATATATGGCTCAAATATTACAGCAGCATGCGACAAGGCTAAATATGTAGCCTGAACTAGCTTCGAAAAATAAATAGTCAATAAAGATTTAAATTTTAGGAATCTTATGAGAACTTATCTAATATTATGGTAATATGAAAATTTACAGAAATTTGCAAGTTTACAAAGATTAAGGTGCAAAAGTCTAACGATCGTAGAAAACAGGTGAATTGCTTCTAACTATTAATGATTTAATTTGGCAGAAATGCGAAGGATAATTATTATATTTTTGTATCTCTTGCAAGTTGCATCGTCGGCGCAAAGTTTGCTTTCCAACACAAAAAAATACCCCGTTACAGTTCTCAGGGATAGTATAGTTTCATTTTAAAAAGGATTTAGAAAATAAGATTGCTAAAGACATTGAAATTAAAATTAAACAATTTTTCGGATTTTATGGAGGTTTTAATATTTTAGTTTTCTTTCTGTGAGCGCAACCTGCGTAGATTGGAACACCAACGGCTAAAATTTAAAAAGTTATATAATTGTAAAATGTAGGTAGATATTGTAACTTTGACTTTGCGGACGACCAACTCCTCATTCCCCTCTGTGACCACGAAGGCTGCAAAGTCTTCGAAACCTCGGGAGAAAACTAAAATATTAAAACCGCGATAAAATCCGAAAAATACTTTAATTTCAATGTCTAACATTCGTGAAAACATAAAAAGACGTTGAAGATGTCGTTACCCACATCCAAACTCAGTTATAACATTAATAAGGATAAAATAAGTAATTGGAAAGTACATAAGTATGTAGGTCCACTTGAGATTATGTTTCTGTTGACTTGGTTACTTAATTTATAAATATGTGTACAACGAAGGTAAGGCTAGGAGTTTTAGATACTTAAATATTTATTTATATAAAGTTTTTGACGTTGGTGATCTGGACTTACAAATATCAAGATTCTTTGAGACATCCTCCAACTAATGCGTAGGTCGTATATAGGGCACATTCTTTCTCAAGAAAGAACAATACTAAATTATTAATAAATCCGCCATATTCTGGGCGTGCAAATATAAAATATGTCATTACGAAATTTCAAATTGAAAGTTAATGAACAGAAACCACGCAGAAATAAAAACTGAAATATATTATAAAACATTCGGCTCGGCGCTAATGACCCGCCGCTGAACGGTAATTTCGACGACATTATCTGCCAATTTTTCATTCTCTCGATGCCGAAAATATGTACGAAAAGTAATAACAGCTTCGGAAACGACTCGGCTCGGTTGACACGTCATTGAACGTAGCGTAAAATTGCGAATAAATGTGGAATACACTAACCTATAGATAAGAGCACGTTCTTAGTTACAAGGTTCGCTTGCAGTACTGAATCGTAATGTATAGTTGCGACCCGCTCTTGTTACCGCATTTATGGGCAGTGTTGTAAACGCGGATATTGTTGTGATTTGTAGAAACTAGGGTGTTCCAAGTTTATATGAACAGACAGCATTATAATTGTTTTATTTATGTATCGTACGAAACAAGATTTATAATATATAGAAGGTAAGGTTTAAATTATATTATATTGAAGTGTATATAGTAGGTATTAATATGTTAATGCAGAAAATTTCGTTTTTTATAATATAGACCTGTATGAGAACGGATAATAATAAAGACGTTAAATAATAATTATGAATATTACTGTCTCCGCTGTTGAAAGACAATATTATTATTATGTATAATATAAATAATAAACTATTTTAATGTTTTTCCGTCAGTCAAGTGTGCACTATCGTTATTACATATTTTCAGCACCCTTGCATGGTGCAGCATCTAATAGAACATTTAAAACATGTTCGGTTCTTGCTCGCAGTATGAAATATGTGTAGCATATCCCGAGCAGACTTTATTTCCTGTGGATCGGGGAGCCACCCCCACCCGCGCCCCTGCCAGAACCCCTCGGTCTCCACACGCCCCGTGATTTCCAATGGATCTCTCGTTCGTTTTTTCGCCTCTTGTCCTCACTCACGCGAAACACATTACGTATGTACTTGTCACACAATTTATATTTTATATAAACAGGTCTTCAGGTTTATGGAGTCGTAAATAATTACCTTCGACATGAGTTAATGTTATTATGCCGTCTCAGTATTGTAGCCAGTTTTGCATGTTATGAGTGGGCCGGCTCAGCCGGGGCGGTTTTATGCTGCTGGATATCCCGTGTGTTGGTTAAATTAGTTTAGCGTCCCATATCAACAGCAAAATATAATGCAACGGCAAAACGTGCAAGGATGAAATTGATGTCTTTCCTTTAAGTAACGTATTTGATTATTTTCTAGTGATAATATGTATGTTTGTAGTTAAATTTAATGTAGAAAATGTATGGGATTTATAGGTACAAGTGATTTTTTATATTACACTTTGCTCCAAGATATTTTATTTATAGAATTTATTAATCGAATAATAAAGAAATTACTATAAAAGTCGCATAAAACATATGTTACAAAGAGCTTCATTCCAGTTTTCATTAAATGTAAATTTTTTCTTATGTTTTATTAATAAATGTCTCCTTTGACGTAACATACAAACGTTCTCTGTTTCATTATAAAAGAAACACAGTTTGTTTTAAGGCTAGGATATTCTAAACCACCCTCTTTTTGATTAAATATTCCGATTAGTTCTGTGGCTTAAAATAAGATAGAAATAACTTCTCTCGATCATAAATAATTATAAACACAGTGAAACTTTTCATCGTTTTTTAGTTTTTTTATATAGTATATGAAACGATTAAAAATAAAATTCAAAATATAGGCGACAGCATTTCATTTTATTCAAGTCGGTCCTCATTATATATCTATATATATAAAAATTAATTGCTGTTCGTTAGTCTCGCTAAAACTCGAGAACGGCTGAACGGATTTATCTTATCTTGGTCTTGAATTATTCGTGGAGGTCTAGGGAAGGTTTAAAAGGTGAGAAAAATTCGAATAATTGCCGGGAAAATCCTCAAAACAGCATTTTTCTATTTCCCATACAAACGTTTTCTAACTAATACGTAGAGTCAATTTGAGCTTTATTGCTATTGTATAAAGTTCACTGTTGTCTAAGCAATGTAGGTGTGTTCCTAACATCAAAGCAGTGTGCGTTGGAGCACAGAATGTAATAATGTAATGTCGCGTGCTGAAACTCAACAAAAGTGATATCGCGGACCCGACTAAATTGAACAGTCACAAAATTTAATATATCATTAGTTATTTGGTTGACTTCACGATATTATTTCTTTTGTTTTACTTTAAAATGCATGTTTTCGTTATGGACAATTTTTGAGCTACTTTTGCATATCTATACTTATAATAAATCTGTAGAGAGGTCAATTCTGTACATGAAATATATTTCCAAAATAACTGGGGGTGATTGGGGATCGATACTGATGCCAAAAATGCAATTAGTAAAATTTTTGTCTGTCTGTCTGTATAACCGTTATAGAAACAAAAACTACTCGACGGATTTTAACTTAACTTGGTACAATTATTTTTCATACTCCTGAGCTGGTTATAGTATACTTTTCATCACGCTACAATTAATAGGAGCATAGCAGTGATGGAAAATGTTGGGAAAACGGGAGAAGTTACTCCATTTTTAAGCTTCCGTCATTTCGTGTGCAACCTTAATGGTTAAAAGTTCCTTCGATTTCACCAGGATCCCATCATCAGACCCTGACCGGACAATCGGACCACCTGCATACCACCATAAATTAAAAAAACATCCCGACAAATTAATACCTTCTCCATTTTTGAAACCCGAAATCCACGCGGGCGAAGCTGCGGGCGGAAGCTAGTAATATTATACATTACTAACTTTTGTCTACAGCTCCGCCCAGGTGAAAAAGTTTTTCCCGAAATAAAAAGTCTACCACATACATGAATAATTTAGTTTCCTATTTGTGAAACATTTTTTGAAATCTGTTAAGTAGTACGTGAGATTAACGTAGTCAAACAAACAAACTCTTCAGCTTTATATATTAGCATAGATAGATAGATAATAAAAAGTACGTTCGACGAGCTGCGCATAAGTGTTCGTCAGGTGACCTAGCCCCTGGTTTTTGGCATTTTAATATTAAATTAAGCTGTAAATCGTATATGTTATTTACGTAAAAGAATATTATTTTAGTAGTTGCATCAGTATTTAATAATCGTGGTACACGAAGGATCGAACTGAACATATCAGATTGTGAGACTAAGTATGCGAGGGACCGAACTAAACATATCAGGTTGTGCCGGCCACCAATAAGTACTATGTTCATGTGTATAAAAGTGGTACGTTAAAATTTGAAACATATATCTATTAAAAACGTTTATTCGGCTGTATACCGGCTGTATACTGTCGGAGTATACCGAAAGCCAGAAGGGCCGGATTTACATACAACAAAGCGTCGAAGATTCTAGTTTTAATATTATACGTTATTATGATATGCAATAAAAACGAAAAATTATCTTTGGCATTAAGTTTCCTTTAGAAAATAGTCTTTTTGTTTCCTGTCATTAACCTTAGCGTAACAATATTTTTTTTCGTATTAAAAAATTCTGTGTATTTTTAAAGCACGATATGGATTTCATATTTATTCTATAAATAGGTATGAATGTAATTTAAAAAAGAAAGTAAAAATCTCCGACCACTTATTTCTAAGTAATTGCTATTATTTTATTTCAAAATATTCTTTATCATTTTAGTTGGTCAACCTTAGTGGCGCTCCACATTTTTATTGCCGTAAAGGCATAATATTGTTTTATAGACTTTTTATCACCTATTCCGCGGTGGTAATAATTTCATCACATATTAAGAGATAGATTTCTCTTGTGGAATGAATGTATCGTTTAAACAACTTAACAAGTATTCTACACCGAACATCATCGATATGATTCAATGGAATTTATAATACGTGATTCCCTTATAAGAGATAAGTTATAAGGATTTTCCTCTATTAAATTTTTGTCTGTCCACTTCTTATGTAGGCGGAGTTTTCAAATACCAATATCAAAACATTAGTAAGTATTATAATGTTACTTAAGTCTTTTATTATATTAATCTGTAAGCATTATTAGCTTAGCTTATCCTAGCTGGTGGTAGAATATATTTTATATCCCAGATAGCGACTACCGTACACAACGTGTTACAATCCGCTATTCTGGCCCATGTAGGTAAGTGTGTCGCGTTCCGGGATCAGCCTGTGTATATCCAGTTCCAACAGGGCGGCATTCTATTGGACCCAACTCCACTTACTATCAGGTTTTGCCGTGCCTCTATAATGAAAAGAAAATATGATAATGATTTCTGTTTACGCGAATGTTAAACATTGAAATAAACTTATTTTCCGTGATGAGTCCTCCCGTGACTATGAAGGATGCAGTCTTCGAAACGTCGGGAGAAAATTACTTATAATACAAAAAAACCGTGATAAAATCCGTTTTTGTTATTTCAATACGTAATTATTGTGTTCATAGATGTCTACCACGGTGGAACGACGTTGTTAAATTTTAAATTGCTAGAGGTACTCGTCTAATATAATAAATATATGAGATGATAGTTGGCGCTTTAAGCAGCTTATTAAAATCCTACTACTTCTTTTTGGCCTGAGCCGAGCTGAGAACATGTTGCTTTTATACTTTCATTTATATTTTACACCGCATTAAAGCTGTTACTAAGCGCTTAATTTTTCTATTATTTTTATACTTATGACATCAAGCAAATTCGTTTGTTTTTAATAACAATATAATATGCAGAATGTCTTGAATATTAATGTACCGACCTATCTCATGTATTGAAAAATTACCGTTAATTATTATTTTTGATTAGAATAATAATATCAATTCACAGTTCTTTATCAGTTTAATATGTTAAAAATATTTTGTTTTATTCTGGCTATATCATACCGACAAATTATACAAAAATAAGTTATAAATAATTAACTTTTTAATAATTAAATAATTAATTACGTATTAAATAATTAACTTTACAATTCAGGAAAACACGACGAGATCTATTTGCATCTGACACAAACTAATATGTGTGAACCATTCCACCCATTTTTTTTATACTCTATGTATGCAATACAATTCACAAAATAAGTTGTTTAATAGTAGTTGCTACATTTTGGCACAAGTCGGTTCACTTATTATTAAGAAGTATGATATACTTATTTAGAGAAGTTTTGTTCATCATTATAGTATAAAAAATCGAGTAAAAACTAATATCTTAATATATCCAGTAAAAAAGAAATTGTTATGTAACGTACTAGCGCGCTTATCTTTTGTTACACGTTTCTAATATTACAGATTAAAGAAATAACTGTAAAGCAATATCTTGCCGAGTTTTGCATTTCCTTCGGAAATCGATTTCTGAGATTCCTTTCCTTATATTATTATCTATTATGGCAGCTTCTCGCTGAGCGCTTCAGAGCATGAATATTGCAAATATAAAATGAAATTGTCGATGGGTGTGGCAAATGTTGACTCATCTATGTGATTTTTTTCTTATACTCAATAAATGTACCTATTTGTATAACAGATTCAGTTGTTAATTTATTTTAAACGATATTTTTTTTAACAGTGTACAGTCAGTCGCAAGACTATTATTTGCACAAATTCAAAACTTCAAAATCCTTCTACACATTAACTTCAATCTAAATATTATTTTTCTTTATCTAAAGTAAATTGAATTCCTTAAAGTTTATTTAAGTGAAGAAAAAACGATTGTTAATAAGAATACAACATTACTTTTGTGGATTACTCTACATAATATTATGGGGTTACAAATAATGGTTCGATGAATATTTTCATTCTGATAACAGTGGTGTGGTGGATATAGGTCGTGTATTTTAATTCTAACTAGGAACCCGGAAATCACGACGGAAACTTCCCGTCTCATTTGGTGATAGAACGGGGGCTTTTGTCATATCAGATAATCTATTTTCGTTAAATATATGTCATTCTTTTCTTTTTGTATTCAACCTCAATAATAGAAACAATAATGAAGAAGTAGATCCATTTAACAATCTGATTTCGAAGTCTTTTTTAGATTGGTGCCGTTGTGGAAGATTAGCTTTATATCTTACAGAGAGACGTAACATTATTAGAATGCTAAGCAAGCTTCCTTTGAAGTGTAGTTTAATAATATTATTGAATCGTAAGAAGACAATGGGTTGATTAACGAACGGTGGGATCCGACAGGCGACCAAACGAACAAAGAACTTAACGAACATGAAACCGACGTGGAGGAGCGTGTAACTCGGGGCTCTCGTCTCATGCTCACGTCAATAATTGGAGCGGTTGTTCATGTGTATTTTTTTATTTTTGCAGCGGTGCTCTCGCCAGGGCCGCATTGTTCATGCTCGCCCTCCGCGAGAGAGCGGCCCACCCTGACCGACCCACCGCCCAACGTGAAACGGTTCGTATTTTTCATTGCTGCTTTAAAGCCTTATAGGTTTTGCTTTATTTATGCCCTTTATAACTCTTCGTAGAAGATAAATGCTCGCGGGACGATGTTCTGTTTTTGTCACAGTTTAATGGTTTCGGTATAGCCGAGCAAAAATTGTGATAGCATTAAATGCACCTGCCCCGGGCACTTGCACAAATGAGAAACTATTTGCGCTTTGGATATCTTCGCGGAAAAAGTCAGTTAGACAATACGGCTGCGTGACTGCCGATGTCTTCGACATCTTTCATTGATTCTTTTGTGTATGAAAATAGTGAGTTTATCTTTTGTTGGTATATTTGAAGTCAGTTTATCGCTAGATTGTATAGTATCATACGAATAGCGTAAGAACTAACGATTCAATTAAATTCCAGTCGTAAGCTTGTGTTCAGTCAGTATCCGTAGTGGATATAAATTATGTGGATTTTTGTACTTACCTTTTGTGTTTTTGCAATTAGGAACGGATTAGTGCGTACTTATTCCAATGATCCGCATCCTCACAAAATGCTATTCATCGCGATATCGCATATTGTTTGAATAACCGCGCGAATGAGTGTGTATTTTGACAGATTTCTGTGTGATACCGCATGATTATCTAAAGTTCGGTTTATAAATTAATTAGAGTGGATCACATAGCCACCGAATAGATTCAAACATTTTCAGCTTTGTTATATTTTGGTTAGTTTTTTTAATCGAACCTTGTTGGAAAAAAAATACACAAGAAATTTATTATGCCTACATCTGAGAAAAAATTAACAGAGGTGGAAACAATATGTAAAAAACACACAGTTCGCTTAATTTCTATCCGTCCTATAATATGATATAAAGGATGATTGAACGGGAGCTAAGGGCCTATTAATATATATTTTTACAACAATGTAAAAACGTAAAAAAAATAATTATCATATTTCGATACTAGGAATTCACCTGTTTCCAGCATTACATTACTAAATAAATAGCGAGGAAATGCTTGTCATATATAACTTTTATGTTATGTTGTATACGTCACATTCTTCCGACTTAACAATTTATGACAAAAGATTCCATAAAAAAAGAAAAATGTTCCAGGGTCAGACGATCCATGCCATAAATATTTACGCGTAATTTGGATTACTGGTAAATAAAACATGGTACCCATCCTTTATTTGCTGTTTTGCCTATACATATATACATGAAGGGATGAGAGCCGATGAGTGTCCAGTACGTGTTACTTCGGCTTACTTGCGTACTATGATCGCTATTACATACAAAATAGTGTACATTTAACATGTAGTTCGTGTTTTCTCTAGAACTCTATTCGTTTGCGATGGAAAACGTAATATACGCTTCATTAAAATGATATCGATGAGATGTTTTCCTAGAATTTAGATAACGTAAACACATATTATTTCCGTACTTCTACAGTGAATCTTCAACAAACTCTTTATTTATATTCATAGTAATTGAGGTAATAATTGGACCAAAAACGATTTTAATTAATTTAAAATCAGTGTTAACTGACCTAATTAATTTAACAAGGCATGTAAATTAACATCTGTCTATTGGGATTCATTTTGCGTGTTTGCATATTGGTATTCATAATTTAAAATTGTATTGACTGTTTTATATAATTCACGCAAACCCAGACCCTTCATGAAATTAAAAAAATAATAAATTTGATGGGTAAAAAGTAATCAACTATACCGGGCTTAAATTTAAAACGTAGATAACCAAACGCCACACTTGCACCGCTCCAATACGGAAGCCATTACGAACAACAAATACTAGTTCGTATTTAAACAGGACATGGCTTTTGAAGTACCATGTCAGAGCCGAAACGCAGCGTCGGAAACGGAATCAACGCAACGCAAACAAAACTGCTATACGTCGTATGGGTTGCCTATTGTGGTACGTTTCTAATTACAGTTTTTCCGTTTAGTTTCGAAACAGGAAAATGAAAGGGTTAAGGCAGTAACGTCGGCCATATTTACTATTTAAATCACTAATGTTACAAAGTATTTCATGTTGTATTTAGTAGCATCAATATTCTATGGGTGTTATAAACTATTCTAAATAAAATATTTGTTTACTAACGAAAGACTCATGGACTTTTTCGTTTTATTGTATTTTATGCATGGCTAATTGTTTTTTAATGGCAAATATGCGAGGTAGTGCATGTTATGTATGTTTAGTATTACAAAATTAACATTTGAATATACCTACATGTATGTAATGAAACGATATTTTGAAGAATTGTTTTTCTTTGCACTGAGAACAGCACGCTCCTGAAATAAAAGTAGGCCTATAACATTTAGAGATATCTTATATAGTTTCCAATTATAAGTACGTAAGTAAGACTTGTTCAGCTGTTTCTGCGTTTACATTTTCATTAGATAGTTATTTATAATTAGTGTGGAAGTACTTCATGTAATACAAATGATGATAGAAAACTTCTTCAGTATAGCCGTGAGAAAGATCATTATTAACGTGCTAAGCGACGCTGGGTGACTACTGAGTTAGTAAAATAAATAGCATCTGTAAGTACTGTTCTAGGGGCTATTTAGAGTTAGAGTACATTTTTAATGTAATGTTTTATATTTTCAAGCAGTAATTCTTATACTAATGGCCAATCGGAGTGTAAGACTTTGTTTATTAATAATCGTTTCCCAGTAAATAGAACGCTTAATAGTAGGTACCTAAATCAAATTGTTGTATTACTTAACTTGACAAATAAAGGACGTTTAACATGTCGTGTTGGATTCTAGACAGTTTAAAGATTTTTTTTAAAGTTTTGGATTCAAATCATAGGATATATATAATATTTACGTACTCATTCCCTATCATATGGAATGCAACGAGATACGCTAGGATATAAGCACATTTTACGTTAAAATGTGCATTAAATACGTTTATTTCCGTAATTAATGTGGTACTTAATATAATAAAACTACTAATATATGTACCAATTAATTTTATCTACAAACGTTAAAGGTAATAGAAACAATTATAAATTCAATAACTGGCCTATTTTCAGTCAATCTATAGAGTGAAAATTTTGAAGCTCAGTCGGTCAAACATGTGAAGGTAAACATTTTGAGGCTAGTGAACGCTTTACAACGCTACCCATGAATAAACTCGTTACAGATTGAAATCGAGCCATATTTTGCAAATAATCAAATCAGTTTTCATAATCTAAGTTATATAACACGATTTTAAATTGTGATGTTAGCGGAACATCGAATATTGGTATTCTTATCTGTTATGACTATAAATATTGTATTTGTATTACAGCGATATATTGAAATTTGTGAATTTCCAAAACATATTATGTACTTAGATATTACTTTACGTGAGGAATTATATATAAATGTATATATAGGTATAAAGTATCTATTAACGAATGATGATGAAATGCCCACTACTTACTCAACCAAAAGAGAACCAAATTAAATTCCAATATAAAAGGTATTCTCTTTCTATCTTGATCCCAAGCCGATGCTCTTTAACACTTGAAATAAATGCTGAAATTGAACTGGCCATTCGCACTTATTGGAAGAGTGTACTGAAAAAATAAATTGGAAACGAATGTTAGCGCTTACAGAATGTAAAATTGATTGCAATATATTTATTACAAGAATATTTTACAAATTGAATATGTTTATACCGCCGTATTTTTACTATACATAAGTACTTAGCTAATAGTTTGAATTTTAATGACGTCTAGTAAAGTTAGAGATTTGAAATAATTACAAGCTACTTATCTGCTACGTATCTCACGATAAGGGAAAGTATTACTTATTGAGTTTAATATTATGTATGTAGAGCTATGTACATGCGTTGCAAGCTCCTTATTTTACATGCGTTTAATTTTTTTTATTTTCTATTATGAATATGTTTTAAGTTCCAGCAAAACGGTACACTAAACTTATTTCTTAATGCTATGTATTCGAAATTTATTATACAGAAATATATATACATATAATATAGAAATAAGCGCCTAAAGTACATAAAATTACTTTAATTTACAAAAATGCTATTGGATATACAATTTAATAAGAAATATTTTGATTGTTCAAAATTTTTTAAATACGTAAAATTAATTTCTAAAGAAATTATTTGTAAATCATTACACCGTACCGCCCTTCACTCATGCGCCGTAAAAGTACTTATAGAACGAGTGCTCAAGGCTGTTTGCTCGAGGACGAGCCTTTAAATGCAATTTCCTTCGAAAGACATTTTGTCAAACACACATTTATTTACAATTTTGCAATTGAATACCTTTCAGAAATGCAGTAGATATAACGGCGCCTTATCAAAGCAAACGATAATGCTCACTAATTTATTGCTAATGCGGAGACAAAACGAGGACTAGTTGGGCTTAACTAGACAGCGGCATCCATTTATTAGGAACTGTGTACATTTAGCGGTTAGTGGTTACATTTACTTCACCGTGTTCTATTGTTGGAATAGAAAAAACTAATGAGGTTTTAATTCCATCATTGATAAACATGTAAATAAATGATATTATCCATTTTCATTATTCTTTTATAAATTTAACTAAGATAATAAATGTTTTTAAAGCACCAATATTTTTACTCGTGTCTACATATTATTTAAGTTATCAGCCTGTGGTGTACGAACAGTAGGCTTTTTAAAAGTAAAGTTAATTTGAATGTATTTTCTAATCTATAACGTAAGAAAATTTTATTAATTCTATATAGCTGTTATAAATTGCGCCTTTGCCCAGCTGTTTAGCACATAAATATGTATGCGAGCGCTGTTGGTCCGTGATAAATTGGAATAAGTTAACCATTATTCTCGTACATCCATCGATCATCGCTGTCTTTGCCGATACAGAACTGTGCAGGTCCGAGGCAACACGTTTGTGTTCTAGGTCAATAAATTATCTGTCCTAAACTATTATATTATGACTCACGGGTTGAATTGTTTATTATGGCATAATGCGAATGCGGTAGAGTGCGCGGCTTCGATTTCATTCCTAGCAAACGCTTTTTTTATCTAGGTTCACAACCGTTTGTGAGCCAAAAGAAGCTAGCGACGCAGTGACAAATTAGTTATAATCATTATGGCTCATGTTTCATTAACGAAAGAAAACATCTACAAGAAACTTGTAAATTGTTTAAAATATCGAGATGATATAAATTGAATCAGTTTGCAATACATTCCAGCGTTGTAGATGGGAAGCCTAATCCCACTCAGTGGAAGAGGATGCCGAACAGTGAGACATTATGTACCATTTGTATTAATAGGTCGATATTTATCTAATATCTTTCAGGAACCTTGAGTATTAGTATGAAAATGAGTAAATAGTATGCCTCAAAATTTAATTAGTTCATGAAGGTTCATGAATATTTGTTCCAATCACTGAAGCCGACGATTTAAACCCTTAGTAGTTTTCTACAAGATATAATAATCTCATCCTTAGAAGTCTACTAGTTATTCTATTTGATTATGAGATTAATATATTCAATAAAGTCTGTTTTGAAAAGGTTTCATTCATTCAAAGAATATAATACAACTACGAAGAGATACCACTCATAAAAAGAAGCCGGACAAAAAGATTTAAAGTACATAGTTCGCAACATGGAATAAGATTTAAATCTGGG
>NC_051127.1:11610017-11687711 GCF_014839805.1 Manduca sexta
TATTTGGTGTTCCTACACCAGCCGGCCTAGCATGCGCACGACGACAAAATTTTGTCGACACTTTTTCTCGTGATTTTGTCGTTTATCTCTATATGTCTACCGACACTAACATGCGCGCTCATTTTCTCGACTTGTCACGAGAAAAGTAGAGCAAAATTAATGTTTTATTAATCTGTGGTATTTTTGTCTACAAACCCTAACATGAGCAAATAATTTTATCGTTTTTTGACACATGGAAACGAGATATTTGTCTTCTTTGATATTGTACGTAGAGATAAACCGAGAAAATTATCAATTTAATTTATTCGTTAAAACGCGATGGTGGTATCTTACTATAGTAAAATAATATCGATATACGACAAACGAGAGGCGTGTAAAGTGGAAAGAAGACATATTATACTTAATTGATTTATGATATCCCTTTGCTACAAAACGAATGGCATTGTATATTAAAGAAAAGTTTGCTCCCGATTTGGAGTCTCAAGCCAAAGGCATAGCCGTCCGTTTAAAGGTAATTGAATATATTTATTACATACTTAATTACATAAGTAGCTGAGTTTAATATCAATTGAAGTTTTTGATGTCTGGATAATGGAATCATTTTTATTTTTTAGGTGAGACTCGTGAATTTTACGTGCAAGGTATGTTAGGGCTCTTAGATTGTACCCATATAAAAATATTACCTTCTAATGAGCCACAAAGTGCACAATATCAAAAATGAGGAAGGATGCCTGCGACACCAAGGTTCAACTGGTAATGTACTATTAATTAATTATTAGAGTTAATAGAAATAAAAATTGAATGTACTTTGAGAAATATCTTCACAATTAATACATAGCGTATTACCTTTCATAAAAATGAAATTAGTGTGCCAACTAATGAGGTAATAAGAGCTATTTAATCAGATTAATTGCAGTTTTAATTTTGTTTATTTTAATATTACAAATACAAATGAGTAACTTGTTTTACCATAATGTTTTGCAAAACTAGTACCTAAATGTTACCAAAAAAATGTCACATTATGGATTCAAACAGCAAAACTCTTAATGTGAATGCCAGGTATCGGAGAAGATACTATTACTATGCAACTTTACAATATGAACAAACAATATCTTGCTTTATTTCTTTATTAAAAACTTCATTTACACTGATTGTATACTGATGGACTTAACAATAATGGATATATGGTTATACACTGTTTCAAATAGTTGTTTGACTATATTATTTTACCACTGGTACAACTTCACATTATATTACTATTGTTAAGTAACTGTAGGTAATGCAGTATTTTATGTTACAGTGTTCCAATGGAGGAAACTATTATAAATGACCATCATATGTGAAAAGAACCTGTACAATTATCAGTACCTGCACGTGTCTCACAAGCAGGATGACCTCAATTATAATAAATAGATATTTTCCCATGTAAATAATGTATATTTTATTATATTCACATTTTAAATATCAAGATAGTTTTCATTGTTACAACAAAATCTTCTACACAAATTTAGGCAACAATAGAATATTTCATAATAACTTGTTATACAACAAATTTCCTACAATTACTGTAATGAAATACTATGAACACTTACAAGAAACAGAAATTTCACTCTCAAGTAATTGCTGCAGTTTACTTATATTATTAATTTCCTAAACCAACAGAACAAGAACACAACAGAACAGAACCAAATTTCCTAACATACAGATGTTTTATCTAGTGTATAAATAAAGATACCTAACCAAATATATATACATGATATTAAGTATTTAAAAAATGTAGTTTTTCTTAAAAAAAACTGGTTATAAAAATACATATTTTCATTAAAGTATTAAGTTCAAACCGAGCAACTAAAAAACTTTTTGGGAGTAGTATTTGGTAAGCTCTTTAACATGGTGTTGACTGCTGGGCTGGGGACATTCCAATGAATGTAGAGGCACTTGATTCACGGAACTAAAACAAAAAGAAAATATATACTTCATATTTTAATAAACACTAATACTAAAAAACATCAATTACCATCGAATAAGAACAAACTTGAGCTTTTTGGCTGCAAAGTTCAACTTACAACATTGGTGTTTTGCTAATAAGGTTATTGTTTCACTATACTTACATCAATTGGGTATTTTGTGAGGCCCAAAGCCACAGCCATCTCCTTCCCGATTGGACTACTGATTCCATTAGGCATTATGGTACATCGTTCTCACGGCGGGGCGTAGTCACCCGAGGTAAAGTCCGGCTTGGGCACTATATACTCGTACAAATAATTGTCTTATTAGATTTTATTTGATTTGTGTCTTGTTACTTCGTACTCCAAAATAGGGCGGAGCTGTTATTTTGTGTTAGAATCCTTATTATATTGTACAATATTATTATTAATTTTGAATTTGTTTACTTATTTACGTTTTTTATTTACATTATGCTCTTTGTTATGACATAAACTGTCACATAAAACGTCAAAAAAAACCTAATTGGATCATAGATCTATAAAAATTGAATGAACTAAAACCATTGTAGCTTTGTAATTTAATATGACGAAATTTTAAAGGCCGAAATATCCATGATTATTAATTATTTTTACATTTTTCTTTCAACTGCGAGAACTAATCACTAACTAGACGTGAATTTAAATTCTTTACTTGCCAATACTTGTTTAGTTACCCAGATTAAAGCCGAAACAAAATGTATGAAAATGGACCTTGAGCTACCACCTTAATGGATATAAATCACGCCTAAAAGGGTTCAAAGCTTATCAAACAAGATCCACATATAATTTTAATTGATAAAAACACATCCAAAAAGTAAATATACAAAGATATTTGCTAATTTTCGGTAAAAACAGTTACTAACCTATGAAAAGATATTTCGGGGTCTTTCTTGCGTGAATTCGATTTGCATCCTTTCACACAACACTGAGTCATTTTCGAAACTTAACAAATACACTAATAAACAATCTAAATAATTGAGAATATGATTATATTACTTTTAATTCAATATTTATCAAAATTTGTTTACATCGTCTGACACTACATGTACTTGCTGACTGGGCTGCAATAAATGGCGTTTCTGCCGCAAGGCGGTCCCAGTGTGTTGAAGTAAACGAAATAGTGCCATATTCGAAGAAAGCAATTATTTTTGTCTCTTTTTGTTGCGTTCCAAATAAGCTTTGAGTAAAAGAGATAGACATATATATTGACAATTCTGCGTCGATTTCCCTAACATAAACATAACTTATTCATATAGCTAACTTTTGAGGCCTGTCCTCTTTATATTTAGTCATTGGATGCAAGTCGGACATATAAGTAAACGTTCACCCATCACGACAATCGAGTAATAGTTAAGGTATTTTTATTGCATACTGAAATCCATAACATTACAATATGGAAAGCTGGGGGAGCATAAATTAAAGACAAAGGTCTAAAAAATGAGATTTTCGGAATTTTTCCTTTATATGTGCTATAAAACCTTGTTCCATGCAAAATTTCAAAATTCTAGGTCGACTGGAAGTACCCTTTAGGTTTTGATTCCCTTGCGAATTTCGAAAATTTGCGGCATAAACGGACGGTAGTTTGATTTTTTCACAGCTACAAGGGACAGTAGACTTAAGTATTTGATATTAATTTCAGCTTTAATACCTCCACGCGTTCCTGTAAAAAAGGGTCTTGACAGACGGGCCGACGGACGGGCGGACGGACAACAAAGTGATCCTATAAGGGTTCCGTTTTTCCTTTTGAGGTACGGAACCCTAATAATGAATAAAATTATTTAATCCAGGAGTTAAAAACTAGAATAAAAGTAGGTAGCTTAAGTGTAAATCCGGGATTTGGTCTATCATGTACCAATTTCGTCTTAATCCGTTTAGTTGTTTCTGATAAATATCCAAACATTTTATACACTTTCGCATCAATAACCTTACTAAGAAGTCAGAAAATTACAGTATCTATAATCTAGTAATATTCTATTATATAGATGATAGAAAACGGATCTACCCGATACAAATAAGACTGCAGCATCAGCTGTTTTAACGTACCGTTTGTTATGCATTTTTAACGCAACAGAACACAAAGGATTAAGCATTTTATTATATTACGGCATTTTTTTATGAAGGCTAATGCACAAAATACAAAGAGAAATAATACGGTTGTATCCTGCCATGCGCAAATGTATACTACTTGTCAGTTTTATCATTAATAATGAGTTGTTATCAAGACCCGCCTACAAAATACCGTCGCAGGAGCGCAGGAAGTTCAGTCGAGTGATTACTGATTGAGGAGACGGCGCGTCGCTTGCGCACGATTCCGCTAACCTACGCGTATTAATATTTTTTTAAAACATAATTTAACGAAATTTATTTGTAGTAACAATGGACGGAAATATAGACGCAAATGTCCTAACAGCTAAGATAGTGACCATGGTAAGCTTGTTCAGCATATCCATGGTAATTGGCAGTTTGCCACTTCTGATATCTTTGAAATTTGACTGGTTTACAAAATCAAATGACCCAAACTTAAGGTCTTCAAACCAGCTAGTTATGGGGCTTTTGGCGTTTGGAGGTGGTGTTCTATTTGCAACCACATTTATGCATTTACTACCAGAAGTTGACAAAAACATTCACGCGCTACAAGGTGAGTTATTTGTCCTATTTGTTTGAATTTTAACTAAAAAACATTAAAGCAGATATTTAAAATATTGTATAGGTGCTTAGATTTCTTTACTAATGTCTCAGTAATTTGGTCCGAAGCATTTCATATTTTTAACCGATTTCAAAAAAGGAGGATTGTCTCAATTTGTTGTGTATTTTTTTTATTATTGTAACCTCAGGACACCGTCATTTTAAATTGATTTATATTTTTTTTTTCTTATTAAATATGGTTTTAATTTAGTCCCATAGAATTTTCATTAAACCGATTCTATAGTTTGAATTTTTAATGAAAATAACTAGAATATGTAAGTATCTTGCGTATTTCGCTTTCTCGTGTTTTCAGTGATCTTTTTGTGTTGGGTTCTGTTAGCTTAATTTCTTAATCCAGAAAATAAGTACAAAATAAAAACAATTTAACCGTCTTCAGAAACCAGTAAAATCCAAAAATAATGTAACATTGCCTATACACAGGTTACTAATATTGAAGTAGGGGGCCCCTATTGGAATAGACATCATTGATAAGTTAGTAAATATTTGTTTACATTTATGGAAATGCTGGTGAATACACTTTAATATTTAAGTATGGCAAAAATATCATGACGAATGTTTACCATACCTACTTTGTTATAAAATGGCCTTTTATTGCTGTTGCTTCTTTATTCAGTTGTTTTTTCCATTGTTATGCAGTCATTGCAAGTATTCATTTTTCCAACTTAGCAAACGATAACACACTTAACAGGTTTATGATAAACAGCTGGCAAAGTATTAATTAAATAAAACGCCTTTTTCGTCAACATTTATTTAATGCCCTAAAGTAGAATAACAGCGACATCTTAAAAAATAAGGTTTTAAAAATCAAATAATTTCGGGTCATATTTTAATTACCTATCTAATGAACTAATGTACCTATCTAACATTTTAAAAATTCTTCCGTAGTATTATTTGCCAGCTTCTCTAAAGAGATGAACTAGAGTAAATGGGTGCAGCAGGGAATAATATGCGATATATTTTGTAGTGTAGTAGATATGTATCTTTTTCTGGCTCAGTCTGAGATGGACGGGGTGAACTTCGAGACTACCTAAATATTGAGAAAGGACTTTTGGAATCTATAGGAGGCCTTGAAATGATATTGGGCAACCTCAGCTTAGTAATTCAAATTTACTCAGGATCATCCGGGATTTACACAGCATCAATCAAGCCATCGCAGGGCTTGGCTGGATGTTGAAATGTATAGTTTAACCAAGAAAATAAAAAAAACTTTCCTTTGGGCGTGCCACTTTTGTTTTTTCGTTTTAACGTTGTCAGTAAGTATATGTAGAAATTTTGCTGGTGGATATTTTATATCCGCTCGGATAGCGACCACCATACACAAGGTGTTAAAACCCACCATAATGTGTTCGCGTTCGGAATCCCTGTCCGGGATCAGCCTGTGTGCACCCTGTGTATACCCTGTTCTAATGTCGCCGGTCGTGCATACGATATTTGAGTCCGAAGGCCGATGAATCTATCTCAAGTCTTAGTGTTTTTTTTCTATATTTCTTCCTGTTTACCAACCACGCGCCTCTCAGAACCCGTATCCCATTAGTCATATCTCTTTAAATTACCCTCTAAGATACTTAATAGAGTCATGCTCTACAATCCAATCCATAGTGAGACGTCATTATTTCAAGAAATCGTATAACTATTATGGCCTTATGTACACGAGCATTGAGGCGTGTTAAATATTGTTTTATTTTTCCGTGCACAAATTGATCCATGATTTCAGAATGGTATTAAAGTATCATTGAATATTTGGGGTTGTTCCATTTATATTCATAAGTTCGTAATCTCTTAAAACATTATCCTTGTCAAAACCCTTAATATCAGCCCTGTATTATATACTTGCCCACTGCTGAGCACGGGCCTCCTCTACTATTGAGAGGGATTTGTCAAAACCCTTATAAAGTCACTATTAAAATTGACACCTTCACAAATTATAGGTACACATAATGGGAAACCGTTCTTCCCTGGACTTTCAGTTTAGTTGCCTATCACATATTAAAAAATCTAACGTGCTATATGGCATCCATAAGGTTTTTAATATAGTAACTATCAGGTAGAAGACTTGGAATTGCTTGATGAAGTTAATGAGACTCACTTTTATGTTAAAGGCAGTAGATAACACATGAAAAGAGATTATGAAGGTCTCATGATGTTTTCGTATCGGTAAAATTTATTTGAATTTCGAAAGTTTATTTGAATGAGTTTTTTTTTAATTATATTTGTTATAGGAATAAAACATCAAGACAAATAAATAGCTTATTGAAATATTTTGATCTGTTCATTCAATCATAATGCGTTTTTTCTAACTTTCAATTGAATTTTTTTCCTAACGCCCGTTTAAAACTCAATAATTCTTTCATCCGTTACAATTCTTTAAAAGTTATTTGTTAGCTCAATTTAACTCAGACTAAGGATTTTTTTTTAAGTACTAATTCTCACGTTAATATCTTCAACTTCGATTATAATCTTTCGATATTCGAGAACTTTTGTTTTTAAAACTTAACAAGGAAAAATACCAGAATAATATTTATCATTACCAAAATTGCATTCTCATAAAATTCGTATCGTAATGACACAAAGGATAATTACTTAATTATAAAGTATTTATAGATTTGCAAATAATGTTCTCTGTTTAATCCAATTTCATTTATTGTAACTTTATTACCTATTTTTATGAACTGATGCAGAAAGTATTACAGCAAGCTCTACGTGATGAGATAAAATAGACATCTTGTCATTTTTACAAGTATGTGATAATTAGTTGTGCTTATATAATATGTTTATGTATTTACTTTTTATATGATACCTTATTAGTTATGTTTCTAATAAATACACCCGTAGTCATGTGACAAGATGGCAGGTTTAGGGCGAGAGGAACGGGGGCTCTTATAGTGGTACTGACGCAAACTACTTAGTTACCTACCTGTTGGGTAGGTTCGTAAGTCAAGCACTTTTTTAAATCAATAATTTGCAACTACCTGCTAAGAAAACTATCAACAATACAAAGGTGGAAAATCAGTCTAAGTGACAGTCGTAATATTTTGTGTTAACTATAATAAAGTTGTGTTTACTTTCGATATTTGTACGCGTTCGTAATATTCAAGTAGATACCGCATAAACTTGTCCCTATTAGAAAAGTTTGTAATCAAGTATTTAATATGACGATGCTTTGCATAAAAATGCACATTAAAAACATCTGGTCATGCTTTACGTGAGTAAATATTTGGAAAATTTTATTCTGCCGGTGATGCAGTTCGCATTGAGGTTGAGACCATCGACATTCTGATAATTATTTTGTTCTGTTTTTTAGTAAAGCGTAGAACTTTTATCGTAGAGCGTGCGCAGAGTCGGATATAATCTTAACGCCTTTCCTGGGCACTGTAGAAAATGACGTCGAATCACCCAATTTTTTTTCTTAGTTAATTACTAATTTGTAGAATTCTCTTTACATGCCATATTTTAGGTCTCCAAAAAATTTGCCCCGCTATGCGCTAGTGTAAGTACAGCGCTGAGCGTATGGAAAAATGTGGTCGTAACGTCACCTTGCTGCTTAAGTCATTTAACTGTGTATTAAGGTATACGCCATAACCAATTTGTACTCAAATTGTTCAAATTACGCTGTCTGTCCTCTGTCTAGCTATGATGCATACAATGTCATGTTTCCTAATCACTGTTAAGGCGTATTCCTAATGGAATGCTGGGTTTGTCAGCGACAGCTAGCTGTTTACACCATTCCTGTCTATTTAAGATCGATCGAAACCCCCAACGACCGATTAAGGTGTCAGTTCATTAAAAAATACAACAATATACAACTGACGCATTTATCGTTCCAGTAAAACAGTCGTTCAGTACTCCGAACTAGTGTGAACATGCGCTTAGCAACTCGTGATTTAATAAGTTGAATCCGGTTAGTAAAATACAACTCCGCCAATGCTTGTTCGTTTGCAATGGTACCATCAAATAATTCCACTGGTATTATGCTGCTATGTAATATGGTATATTAGGTACTAAAATTTTTATTGATTTTATCAAAAAAAAAAAAAACGTAAATAGATATTCAAATGTAAACGAAAAATATCTAGATACGTAGCATAACAATCCACTTAATTTTTGATTGAAGTTTTTGGCCTATTAGATATTAGAAACTACTAATTATAAAATAATGTACCTAAGAAGGATGCGCGCAGCTGTACCAGATAAATCGTGTAGGAAACTCGCATAGGAGCCTGAGTGTGTATTAGCCAGTCCATGGTTAATACACACTGCCATTAGATCAAGAAAGGGACCTGACGAAGAAATATTTCCCCAAATATTCATCATAATATATTAACGGAAACAATACAATATTACTTGTATTTTTTATTTATTTATTAAACTACTTCAATTATAACATTAATTATTCCTACAAAATATTATTTCTTTCATATTTTAGTATCTCTTAAAATAAATTTACATTTCGTATTAAAACTAGTTTTCTTATTTTATCTCCATTTTTGTTTCATTTTTACTTCTGACGTTTCGCAGGCTTTCTAGTTCATGACCACGGGGCGGACTGTTATAAAATGAAGGGACATAATAACATTTACATTTCGGATGACCAATACCTCAGCCTGCCCGGTGACCACAATTCGCGTAAACATAAATTTGCATAATTTTATTTTAAGTACCAACAAAAGGCCAAATTATGAACCAGTGTACAATCAGCAAAGTTGGCGGTCGACCACCCTAAGGGTCAAAATAACTTGGCAAATTTGTTTTACTACGTTTGGGAGGCGGGGTTTGGGATCGATTGCATAGATCGATATCAGTCGTAAGTCTGTTGGCTACCTGCAATGACGTTACGTAACACTACCGAACCGCTGCTGAGTGTATAATAGAAAACGAAATTAAAATTGATGCGCGCACGTCTATGCTATGACGATAATTCCTATACTTGTAAGATGCATATCGTCGGCGTAAGGAACGTAATAACAAAAGTTTTATAGTTTGGAGACAATCGCGATTTACAGTGTTTATATTGTTAAAATTTTTGGCATTATTTTTTAATAAATAAGAAACGACATTATGTTAATTATTTTATATCATCATATTATATGCCTGATTACCTTCTTTTTAACTTTTAACAAACCAAACTTTATGTTGTATTAAAAAAATAATCATTTTAAAGCAATTTCCGCCATATTTGTCACAACTATATTTTGTTAGTAAATTATGATTAGCTACTTTTTTAAGCCGTTTTTTAGTTTTCGGTCTCTTTAAACCCATAGTCTATAATTAATTTATTAAATAAATTCAATGGCTGCATAATATTATGATTGAATTTTGAATCGTAAAAATTTAAACTGTTCAGTTTATTCAATTCGTTCAATAATTCATATTATAATAATAAATCATAGTTAATAGATTTCATTATTTGAATTGTTATTTTATTTTATTTCAAAAACTTAGACGATAACATTTTATTCCAATCTCTGTATTTACAAATATTATGTATTAACATTAAAGTTAAAATAATTGACCTAAAATTATTAGCTTCTTGGAGATATTGTTTTTTTTTATTTCCTCTTAATGATCTTTTTTTATCTTAAATATGAATAGTTTTTGAGTTAATAACGAAATACCTTTTTTTCATCCTAATTTGAACTATTTAACACCTTTTGAAGTAGTTAATTGGACTATTTATCAATATGCAGCGATTATTATTTATTGAATTTGAGGCGAGTTTAAAGATTTTATGTGTAGGTGGTAATATGCTTTTATTAGAGTAATATTGAAAGGCCAACATTTTTATTGCTGCAGATGTTGTTTGAAAAGAATAAATATCTATATATATAAAAATCAATTGCTGTTCGTTAGTCTCGCTAAAACTCGAGAACGGCTGAACGGATTTATCTTATCTTGGTCTTGAATTATTCGTGGAGGTCTAGGGAAGATTTAAAAGGTGAGAAAAATTCGAATAATTGCCGGGAAAATCCTCAAAACAGCATTTTTCTATTTCCCATACAAACGTTTTCTATATATATAAAAATCAATTGCTGTTCGTTAGTCTCGCTAAAACTCGAGAACGGCTGAACGGATTTATCTTATCTTGGTCTTGAATTATTCGTGGAGGTCTAGGGAAGATTTAAAAGGTGAGAAAAATTCGAATAATTGCCGGGAAAATCCTCAAAACAGCATTTTTCTATTTCCCATACAAACGTTTTCTAAATAAAATGGAGAGTCAATTTGTAATTTATTACCGCTGCATAAAGTTCAAATTCGAGTGCGCGTTGGAGGATCTAATATCGCGTTCTGAAACTCAACAAAAGTGAAAGTGAATCGCGAACGCGACAAAATTGCATAGTCTCAAAATACATAGTACATAAATAGTGGTCGGCTTCGAGAAACTCAATTTTAGCTAACTTCAGTTGTTAATATAATATATAACTCAAAGGTGACTGACAGTGATATATCAAGGAACAGCCCAAACTATTGGACGGATCGGGCTAAGACTTTACATGCATAAAGCTACTATGACGTAGGCATCCCCTAAGAAAGGATTTTGATAAATTCTACCCTTAAGGGGATAAAATAGGGGATGAAAGTTTGTATAAATGTTCTTAGATTTTCGACTGATTGAACTGAAATTATAGATTGGGGATAAAATTAGTTTGAACCTATAAGTACCGGGAAAATATGTAGCAAGACTTTTATCAAACAGTGGAATTTTATCCTGGAAAACACCTTCACGCGGGCGAAGCCGCGAGCAAAAGCTAGTATCACATAAAAATGGTTTGTTAAAGAGCGCATTTTTTATCAATGTTTGTATTGACACCGGTCTTACGTGGACGCATTTATCGTTAAACTGAGTCGATTGTTATGCTATTGAATTTAGAGGCATTTAAAGATTATAAGTGTAGGCGTAGATTTGAATTCTTATTACAGTAGTATTTGCAAGGCTAACATTTTATTGCTGCACATGTCCAGTTTGTAAATTTTAGTTACTTTCTTTAGCCAATTATTTAGTTTTCGCTGAGTTAAAACCCAAAGTCTATAATCAACTTACAGTTATTGATTTTTTTTACCGATTTAATAGCTGCATATTATGATTGAATTTTGAATTATATAAATTACTTAAACAGTTTATTTAATTCGTTAAATCATTCACATAATCATAAATTATTGTTATTCGTTTCATTATTAGAAATTATTATATTTTTTCTCAATTGTTTTTATGCTTTTTTGAACATTTTATTTACTTTTAAAGGACATGTCCGTTTTTTGTATGGGCGCTGGTTTTATGTTTCGAATAAATTCCAACCAACCTCAAACTTATTGAATAATAATGTGCCAAAAATTAGTAACTTGGAGTCATTAAATAATAATTTTAGACCCTTCATTGATAAGAAAAATAAGAAAGAAAAGTCATGGCTGAGTAATTCATACAAATAATTTCACGATTCGTCAAAAGATATAACTACCTGTTTTTTTTTTTACATAAGTAAGTGTTATTATTATCATTTACGGATATAAAGGGAAAAATTTTAAAAATAAGAAAATTTGAAAAAAAAAATATTTGCAGTAAGTAATTATTTTCAGAGATAACTAAACAAGATTTTTGATTACTTAACTTTTTTCGGGATGCCTTCCAAATGTAATAACGTTTATATTTGCAGAGTTCATTTTAAGTGTAATATTTAAAGTAAATATTTTTTTTTAAATCTCGCAATCAAATCTTTCAAATAAAATGATTTATTTCAATAGGCTCGTTTTGTGAAACAGTCGATGAGGCTCACGCACATATCGCTACGATATATAATTATCAAAAGTTAAAATCGAATATAGTAGATAATATATTTGCAACACCAATAAATAATGAGATACACATGTAAAATGAAATTTCGTAGAAAGTCTATGTAAATAAAACACATTTTTGTTACTTCAGTGATATGATTTAATTGTATTCATTACAAGTTTGATACGCTCAGCAGGCAGGTTGAGTAGAGTGTGCGCTCTGGATCGGTTGGCGATGAAGCTCTCATCCGCATCCTAGTGTATACATCGAGGGACAGTGGTTCTCTGTAATACAATTAAATTATATATTAATTACTAAAATCTATTATTCTAATAATATTTTAACGTAATGACTACAGTGCCAAAATAATAAAATTTATATGGGAGCAGAACGCCAGTGCGGCCGACACAAAATACGTGGGTCAAGTACGAAATAATCCAAATTAAGTAAAAAAATCAGCTTTGTTTTCCATAATTGCACACATTTTATTGAGATAAAAATCCCAAATTTGCATTAAATCGGATTGTAATTCTACTTTAATTCAGTGCTACATATTATGTAGTTGTAAAAGAAACAATAATAACAGAAACCTCTGGGTTAAACTGGGTGGGACTTAAACGTCTATAAGCGGATCTTACAAACGCGCCGACATAGTTAATTACTCTAGTAAGAAATCATATTACCACTACTTAAAATCTTTAAACTCGTCTAAATTCAATAAACAATGGACGCCGCTTTCCGATAAAGGCGTCGACATGGAACCGGGGTTAACAAAAACATAAAAAATGTCGTCCTCTAACAAAGACCCTTTTTATGTGAAATCTTTACACTTTTTAAACTGCACATGTGCAGCAATAAAAATGTTGGCTATGCAATATTACTGTAATAAAAACAAATTATCGCCTATCCATAAATTATTTATACTCGTCTATATTTTTGGCATTAAATAAAAATTATTAATAAAGGGGATAGAATTTCGGGAAATTTCCTCCTTATTTCTTATTTTTTAAGTTATCGAAGAACCTCTTTATCCTCTTAATAACAATTGTATTTTTTAAGTGCCAATGAACACTAAAGATTATTTTTCTAGACGTCATGTTATCCAAATCGAATGAGCTATCACTCATAGTTTTGGATCTTTATAATACATAAATTGACACCTTTTTGAGCTTATTGACTGGACTAAAAGGCTTACCGGCCTGACTTAATATATTCCCAACATTAAATTAGAGTTTACTATTAAAAGTTGACGGTAAAAGTTACGCTTAATGCTACTGCTGTTTCAATATCGAAAACTCTGAATTTTTAACTGAGATCAAGAAAAGATAGGTAACACCTATAAGTATAGTGAGTATACCCGTCGAAGTAGTTTATTTTTGCATTGAGTACTTTTAAGTTTTCCAATTATATTTCTTTTCAATATTTTGACATTTGATTATTCGTAAAGCAACTTAAATAACATACTACATAGATTACTACAAGTATGATCAATAGCACTATGTTAATTTTTTGGCAAAAAAACACACAATGACTAATGATATTTGACCCTACGATAGATAGGATAACTTAAGGATTAATATAAAATATAATAAGTAGCATATTGAAGTCTGTTTTACACAATTAAAGGAATAAGTATTCATCAAAACTCAATAATATTATAATTATATTTAAAAGAGCTTAAAAAGGTGGTCTATGTTGGCTTTAAATATAATTAATTATGATGACCAATAATTAAAAAAAAGCCATAAACCGCGATTTTCTCAAAACTGCAAAATTTTAATTATTAGTTCTCTGCCCTGACGATATTTTTCCCACGCATATTAACATCCACTAGTTAAAATTAATATTAAAATATTATATAGTATAGTATGACTGATTTACTTACTGTAATATTTAATTCCCGGAATATATATTCCATGGTGCAGTAGTCACATGACGGGTCGGCGACTAAGTAATTAAGAGTCCAGTAAACGAACATAAGTCTACGTAGTGGCAAGATATCGGTGTCCGTAAACGAAAAAAATAATTGTGAGCAAAATACTACTGGTACTCAATAGTTGCGTGCGCGTCGTCAATCAGTAAAATACAACTAAAGTAAACAATAATAGTTATCTGCTGTTCCTTTCGCACATCTCCAAAACTGTCGTAATTGGTGAAATATGAGACAGGGGCGTGTCTAAATATCTCGGGACATTAGACCGGTCAAGCAAAATGTGTTTGGAAGTGTACTAGCACCAACTTGTCCGATTGTACATAAACGGTCAAAACATAGGTAGGTACAATATCAAGGCTGGAAGGCTCATGTCAAAAAGAAACGCGATGAATAAGAATTCCGCTTCAAAAATGTGTATTGACTTCTTGGTAAATACTCTTCGTTGTCAGTACACAGCGAAATAGGTACTTTTGTATAAACAAGTCCTAATGCTAGTATGGACTTACGGTATACAGTGGGGTTGTACCAAACAAAGCAATATACAAAATATACAGCGATTCCAAAACAAAGTACTTAAGGGTTAAATGCTCTTTGGTACGTAAGAAATTAAGATTTTCATTGGGACCTCAAAGCAGACTTCGTTACGAATATTGTAAAATATCCCGAAGCACATGAACGTAGACTTCATCATCACGTGAGCGTCATGGCAATCCAGTTCCTTGACAACCCGGGCCTAGTGAGAAGACTGAAGGGGACAAAACCCTTCGAGTTAGTTTAGGGAACTTTTGCGCAACATAGTGAAGTGAGTGCTATTTAAAAAGTACACACGAACAATATGTCTCTCCCTTAATAAAAAAAGTGGTATTGAATATAGTCATAGTTTAATTAGAAGTTTGGGTTAAACTTAAATAACTTATTAGTCTTAAGACTAGATTGTTGTTAAATAGGTAGCACATCATTTTATATCATAGCACCCAAAAAAATTAAGTACTTTTTATTAGCTTTTCCTTCAATATCAATCGGCTTAGTTCATTTCACAGATAATCAATGATAATAATGTTTGTCGAATTACTTACACATGACATATTAGGCAGGCTTTTGACAGTAATTTGATTGATCAACGTACGTGATAGTTGATACCTATCTACGAGGAAAAGAAACCTATCGAAGATCGATTGATAAATCTCTTCTTAATAGCATATTACAAATAAATTGTATTTAAAAAAACCTTTATACTGGAGTTTGATTGGCAATTGTAAAGCTTCATATTCAAGTATCAGAATTATGTTTCTTTATTGTAAAACCTCTTTTCATTTTTATATACAAGGTGTAAAAATAAACTGTCCAACTGAAGTAGATCGATAGAAGAATTAAATGTCCATTGATTTAACCCTCAAGAATCTTGTTCGAAATGGGATAGTTTAAAAGTCATTTAGATTTATGCATTATGAAAGTCCAGTTTGCAAGTTAACTTCGTAATTATAGCTGGTCTATTAAATTTACAGTCACGGTTTTTTACTCAAACAAGAGTTATAGTCGGCATTTCGAGTAATCAAACAATTAGGATCAGTGTTTTATAAAATTAAAAATAAACAATAATCTTTACGAAAATTATGAACTTCATTATTTTCTTTTACTTCAAAACCTCTGGAATAAAAATGTAACTAATATTTTTTTCTACAACCTAATTAACTTACTTACCTAATTATTTCTATAATTACCTGCATACATGGAGAATGAGCCTTCTTAGTTTTGTTACGAGTACTAGTGGGGCAACATTCTTAAGATAACATGCCTATAAATCAACAATGAGCGAATATTAAAATTTGTTATTTTTGCTTCAAATGCCTCGCCAATAAAGAATATGATTTTAATAAACCTGTACTATATCAGGAGACAGATTATAATATTTGCCAAAAGAAATACACGAAATATGACAAATACAAAATATCATAATAATTAAAATCATGGCATGGGATTATTAGTACCTACCTGAGAAGTACCTGTCATAATATTGGTGTAGTGATAATGTTAGGTAGATAAATATTTTACTTCTACTCGAGGCCTCTTAGAAGTCTGTTCCAAGTTAAGATAATAGTAGAGGATCCGCTATAGGGTATATATAGCGGATTACTCCAACACTGGCAATCGGCTTGGCATATAACCTATGTTATCATGCTTTGATCAATGGGAGAGGAGCATTAATGAAAATTGTTGCAAAAAGGAGGAAAATTTATTCATTTTGAGAGCTTCCGTAGCGTGCGCTGCGTAAACGGTTGAACCTATGCAACAAACATGTTTGATGGAATTGTTCCTCTAAAAAAGTTCTAACAAATATATTGTAAAACAAAGTCCCCGTCCCATCTGTTTACTTGTCTGAACACGATACACTTAAAAACTACCCGATAGATTTCGATGAAATTTGGTATCGTGCCCGTCTGAGATCCGGGAAAAGACATAATTATATTTATGATATTAGTGAGAATTCTCTACTAACATTTAAGATTTTATATTTAACGAAAGGTGATTCTAGGTCCTCTATCTTTGCTATGGCCTATGAGTAATATTTTGATCTAAACGTCGCGTCGTCGCGTCGAGAGACTGCCAAAGAAGTATTTTCATCGCTCCGTCCCAAGTTTGATGTCCCGCTGCACCGCGACCGCGCTTGGATCAAAGTCGAATCTTAGGATAAGAAACACATTCTGTTTTTTTTTTACATTTTATTACTTTTTATTTTAAACTTTTTACAATTACCATTACTATTTTCTTTTTCTTTTTTCTCGACAGTGGGACATCTCTTGTAAATGTCTTATTCTTATGAGCTCAAATACATTACGTCTAATATAAATTGCTGAGGCATTGGGTTCCCGATCCCATGTATTGAAAATACCAACGGAGTAACAGCAGCTAATTTCAAATCAATCGATCCTGTGCATGATATTAAGATGCTTTTGTCAAGTAGAATAAGAGCTGATGTTCTTTAGACGCCTGTACAGATCGACATAAATTATATCTAAAAAACTTAGCTTTTAAACTAAAAAAAACTCACTCATTAGCTTTTAAACTAAAAAAAACGCATCAAAATCGGTCAATTTGTTTGAGAGCTGTCGATGCCTCCCTGTATACCTACTCTTTAGTTAATAGGTTGGTTATCTTCTTTTTTCTTATAAGGTTGATTATTATCTCCCACGTAACAATATAATCGTCACGGAAAAAATAATCGGAAAAAGACTTTCGATAAAACAATTATTTAATTGTTTCGAATGAAAATGAGTATTTCATTGTTTTTGGTCTTATTATCAATCAATGTAATCCACATATCATCATGTATTTTGACTATCTATACTTAATCTAAATTAAAAGTTTAGTCATTATTAAAACCCTATTGTCTGGAAATTCAAACATAAGTTACATATTAAAGTAGGATAACATTTAATCGGGCATAGTGTTTAATATTTAATTTGATGTTAATTTTTGATACCGCCTTTTGTGTAGAGAATATGAAAGCAGTATGTAATAATATGTAGACATGTTATATGCATTCGATATATCAACTGAATGCATGACAAGGTTTTGTCAATATGCTTCTAGCTGTTAGCGAGAAGAACGAAAGCAAGTCTTCCTGAAAATTTGAGTAGGAGCTGAAATGTAACCGAAACTCGAAGGACCATATAAATGTGAGAAAAAAGATAAAAATAGCAAGTAAATACTTAGTAATAATATTAAAAATATATTTACCTATGAATTAGTTATACCATCGTATTGATGTAATAATGTAGTGTAATAAATCCTTACATACTATTATAAAACAAAGTCATCCTGTCTGTCTGTCTGTCTGTCTGAACGTAATAAACTGAAAAAGTGCCGAATGAATTTTGATGATATTTGGTAGGGATAGTTTGAGACCTTGGGAAAGACAAAGACTATTTTTATCGCGGAAAAATATATAGCGGGACTTATATTCTGGAAAACTCTTATACACGTCTTAGGCCTTGCCCGTTTTTACGTAGTATTAGAAAATTAAGTAGTTTATATAGGTACTACAATTAGTTTCCGAACAATTTTTCGCCCTTATTCATAGGCGTTATTTATCTAAGTACGAAGCATTGCTGTGATAACAAGTCTGTCAGTGCTGACGGCATGGCAGCCTTCGCAATGCGTAGACATAGAGCCGTTGTGATTGGCTAAGATTGAGATATAACTTTAATCTAGTTGGCTGTCAGATAAACAAAGCTGAACAAAGAGTAAGCTGTCAGATAAACAAAGCTGAACAAAGAGCAAGCTGTCAGTTAAACAAAGCTGAACAAAGAGTAAGCTGTCAGATAAACAAAGCTGAACAAAGAGCAAGCTGTCAGATAAACAAAGCTGAACAAAGAGTAAGCTGTCAGATAAACAAAGCTGAGAAACCGACTTGTTATCACAGCAATGCTCCGTCTTTAGATAAGTAACGTCTATGAATAAGGGAGTTTGGTTATATAACCCACTTAAGTATAAGCAGATGTTAATGTTGTTAATTGTTTTTTGTAGAGTCGTTTCTGTAGTTTAATTTCAATTAGGGCATAGGTTTAAGAAAGACAATCTAGTCTTATTATAATTTAGTGCTTAAGTATTGTTAATAATGAATGTTTCTGTGTTATGCCTTTTATTGAATAATAAAAAAACGCGATATTTCGTTTTTGAAAATGGCTACTTCGAAACATAAACGAATACAATAAGGTGGGCGTACAAATGATATAAATAAACATAAGTCATATATTTGGACCCCAAGGGGTAGGCAGAGGTGCAACCAGGGCACCAACTTTTCGCCAAGTGTGTTCCGTCCCACGATGTAATAGGGGGCGAGCTCATCTTTTTGGTATATATTTTACGAAACTCTGAGCCGATTTACGCACAATTCAAGGATACTAAAATATTACGAAAGGTTGAAATTGATAAACTCTACCTAATCTGTAGGTATTCAATCGTTAGTTGCAACCATCAATATATATTATGGACTATACGTACTAAATTTGGCGTTCCGAACATTCACTGTGTTCAACTGAATTGAACTGCAATCCATTCAAAGTGACTAGTAGCTATGGTCAATATTGACAGCTTGTGGTTGTGTACGGAGTGGCGCTCATGATATGAGAATTCGATTTTAAGTGCAAACCTGGATTTGATAAAAATTAAACCGTTCGCCGGTTTGTGCAATACGTAAGCCCATAAAAATATCCGGAGTTGCTTCCACCTAAAATTATGTATCGTACATAAAAAGTACAATCTCATGCTAATATTGTTTTAATAATTTCTGTTTATTTATTCATTTTTCGTTTCCAACACAAAAAGAGGCATTTACAAACATTATAAATACGTATCTATTATTGCGTTCGTTTGTGACAACGCAGTATTCTTTAACTTTTTAGTCACATTAATTGTTAATAGTCTCTTTTCGCTCCTTCTGACGAACGCTCTATTTGTTTGGCCTACGCTCGTTTTATGAAAGACGTTCGAGCATTGGACAGTCTGTATGTGACGCTAATACGCTGGTGTCTTACACGTGGCGAAAACTGCGCCTACGCGTGCAAAGCTACGATATCAAGCAATACGCGTATAAACGCAATATTAACTATCTTGTATGTTATATTGTACGTTTTATTATATTTATATATTTACTTGGCAAGTATTTGATAAAGTATTTATTGTTCTTTAATTTTTAATACATTAGAGTACCTCAACTAGGCGCCACGCGTTAATTTCAACTCGGATACGCTATGCCTAATTATTTAAAGTAGGTTTGAATCTCCTGATATGCCCGATTTTGTAATATTTGCATTTAGCAAACCTCTCGTAACAAGTTAATCAACTTAGAGACGAGTTTTATCAAGTGGCATGTTAATTTAGTTGGCCCGGGATCACGGTGCAGTGTAATCAATTAGGAAAGGTTTTGGCTTCTCTACTTAACGGACCAAATTAATAAACAATTGAAGATAAATCATTAAATAAAAAATGTGTAAGCCTACCAAATATACTTTATTCTGATGGGTACATTTATTTTATTGAACTCAATCAGGATTGGACATAACATACCGAAATAGCCTAATTAGGTAAATAAAAACCTCACTGTATTGGGGTTACTTATGAAACAAATTCTTTTATTAATAAGTTTACTTTATAACGAAAAAGCAGTGGCGATCCAAATGTAGTTTCTTATTTTCCTGGTCAGGCTAAGGAAAAAAAGACAGACATAAGGATGTATCAGAAAGACACATTACCTATGTATATCCAAGTCCCGATATTGTTCAATGAATCTGAAAATAAAATAACCGAGGTTGGAAAATTACGTAATATTTACTGATCAAATATCCTTCACCAAACATTCCGAACGAGAAGCGTTAAATGCTTTATCATTAAATATTACAATTTTTATTGTTTGTAATACGATTTATTAAATGACAGTAGTTACTCCGTATTTATTGTATTAAGTTAAAATTACATAATGACCCAAACCTCCCGTAAGGTTGCTTTTTAAAATATAAAAGTTTTTAATTATTAGTAAATACTCATGAGTTACATTCAATATAATTGTAAGGCATACGACGCAAATAGATCATATTACAATATATTCGGTATATGACAGAAACGGATAAATTAAATCAAGGCTATTTTATAAGGTAAATAACGTTGATGCAGTCTTCATATTTTTTAATCGATATTACTCATATAACGCAATATCATGGATAAATTGTTAAATCAATTATTTGGCGAAACAAATCTAACATAAAATAAAAGTTGAAACTACATAATTTAAGTATACTTACTTATTCTCAGCATTTTGGTGGATATTGAACAGCGGTAGGTTTTTTATATTTCGTACGTTATTCATCAACCTATACTTTTTTTCAGCGACTGGAGATCTTGCTGAAATGCCGATCTTCTTCGCCGGGCTGATCATGTGTGGTGGATTCTTCATGATGTACTTAGTAGAAGAGCTAGTTCACTTATATATTAACAGCCGACAAAACAAGACCGCTGTCGCAAATGGCACAGAACCTTTTGATTTAAGGCGAAGAGATGAGGAATCTGACTTGCCAGAAGTTCAGCAAAATAAAGAAGCAGAATGCTCGTCTCGTAAAGGACATAGCCATTTGGTATTAGACTCATCTGTAGAAGACTCAGTCATGTCAGCATTAAGAGGATTGTTGATCGTACTTGCTCTGTCGATACACGAATTGTTTGAAGGTCTTGCAGTTGGTTTGGAATCGTCGGTTGCGAATGTGTGGTAAGTGTAAATCCGTATTAGTGGAATAAGTGCGAAATAACTATGTATCAGTAACGATATCTGACTAACTGAATACGCTTTGACAAGTGAAATTTTTACGGAGTAAGCCTGAGCTTCAAGAAAGAACATAGGTTACTTTTTGAAATTTGTCGCATAAGGAGTTCCATTCAGGCGAAAGCCAAAGTTAGGTAGTTCTTACCTATACGTATATAAGGTGTTCCATAAATAATTTCCTTTTTGATTTTGTCTATTGCATAAAAACAATGCATGTGAGCGGCGATAGCCTAGTAAGCGGCGATAGCCTAGTTGGGTGTGGAACGGACTGCCAAGACGAATGTCCGCAGGTTGAAATCCCAAGGGCACACACCTCTGACTTTTCTAAAAAATCATGTGTGTATTCTTTGTGAATTTATCGTTCGCTTTAACGGTGAAGGAAAACATCGTGAGGAAACCTGCACATCTGAGAAGTCCTTTATAGGAATTTCGAAGGTGTGTGAAGTCTACCAATCCGCACTAGGCCAGCGTGGTGGACTAAGGCCTAATCCCTCTCAGTAGTAGAGGAGGCCCGTGCTCAGCAGTGGGCAAGTATATAATACAGGGCTGATATTATTATATTATTATAATGCGTGTGAGAGGGGAGCCGGTGCTGGTGGTAGGATATAATTTATATCCTCCCGTATAGCGACGACCTTAGGTACACAAGGTGTTAAAACCCGCTATAGTGGCCCACGTAAATGTGTCGCGTTCCGGGATCAGCCTGAGTACACCTGGTTCCAACAGGCCGGCATTTGTGCCGACTGCCGAGGGTAGGTTATCTTTCGTCAGTCGACATACTTTGGAGTTGACATTGGACCCCACTCCACTTACCATCAGGTGCAGTGGGGGGGTCACTTTGCCGCGAACATATAAAAATAATCATACGACAGCTCAGTTTGGAGTTTTGTCCCAATAGTTTTACTGAAACGGAACGCGTATCCTGTGTACGCGAATGTTGCAAAAATCATGATTCTGCGACTTTTGTGTGATGAATGTTTCAAAACTTCTATCATTTACATCAATAAAATCTCAAGTGCTCATAATATTAGAGCAATATTATTTTCAAGACATCATTTTCCATTAAGTATAGGTAGTTTAATACACAATAAACATATGATATAAGTATATTAGCTATAAAACTGAAATTATTTATGGAGCACCTGTTATTTCGTTTAGTAGGTAAACACAAAAAAATACTTTTGCAGCTCGAGGGCGTTTAATAATATGGCCTCCAATCTCCCGTATAATAGGTGCCCCAAACAATCAATTTACGTATTAGCAATAACTCACTAAGTAGGTATTACAATTCTAAAGATTTATCGAGGGAAGTAGGAAACTGTTTTTTCATAGAACTAGAATACCCTACGCTTAGTATTAATGTTTAATAACAATGAATCTAGACTCTACAGTTAACGACTGTACGCAGTTTTCGGCGTCAGACTATTTAATATTTTATTTCTTTTTAATATCTGAAAGTTCTTATTTATTTTAGAAATCACTCGGAACATTATAATATAAAACCTTTCCATTTTATATCATATTTTTAATGTGTTCCGGACTAAATGGCTTTATTTTAAATTGACCAATCAAAGCCATGGTAGGTATAACTAAGAAAATATTTTGGGTCAAAGATATTTTTCATTAGCATAAGGCAACTATTTATCTACATAGCAGAATTTTTACATTATAGAGTTGTTAGGGTAATTTCTATATCTATAAAACAAAATCTCGAATAGATACTATTGCAACAAATTATTTACTTTATTTTTTATTTTAGTAAAATCTATATCTGCTGGATCATTAAATATTTGAATGAAAAAAAGAAAAGATAAGGAATTTAATGCTATTTTCGTAATTATTAAGTCGCCACAAATCATAATCGTATTTAGTTTATGGCAATTTATGCATATTTCGTAGTGAAATAACATACAATATGGAAATTTGATGCTATTTTTGGTAGGTAGGTAGATACTTATGAGTAATAAAAAAAAGAAAAATTCTGTCCTTTGTTCCCGCAGTAACAATTCACGACCTATTTTTACAAATGACACTGGTTATAATCACTATTTGATACACGAAAGGCTATGAATTTAATAATTTAACAAAATAAATTCCATCATCTATCTTTTATCAAATATCTATAACTGTTTTTAACGCAAGTAAATTGAGATAATAAAGAATTCAGAAAATAATTATTAAAAATTACATAATAGTTGGTTAGAAATTATTATGATTGTGTACTTTGTAGGGAATCAAAATTTTTTGTGTCAACTTCATTATGAAATATCCATAATATTATAAAAAATTAAACAACTAGAGAAAAAATAAAATAAAATTAAGGCCGATTTGCTGTGAACACAATATAACGATTCACGATTAGAATAAACTACATTCCTGCAGATAAATGCAAAGGCTCTGAATCACAAACTTGTCTTGAATCTTTATCATTTAGATGTGTTTTTACATCAATAGGAATTAGTTAGCGTAATTAATTACACATGACTTTTTTTTAGAACTTAGATACTTGCACTTGATGGAAAAGGAACCTTAAGATAATTTAAAGAATTATTTACTATATTTATGTCTCCATCTTTTGAATCGGTGCAAGTTAAATTAACTTGGTCTATGTGGTCCCCCTCATAGTAGACTTTCCAGTTATTAACCACCTAGTAAGCGGTTAGTTGAAGTGGTGATATCCTAGTTAGGAATGGAACGGTCTATCGAGCAGAAGGCCGCAGGTGCAAAACCTGAGGCTCACTACAATGACCGCGAAGTTACGTGGATATTGACTGGCAATTATGACTCGCTTTAACGGTGAAGAACATTGTGAAGTATGTGAAGTCTGCTAACGCGTACAAGGCTTAGTAGACTAAGGACTAAGTAGTAGAGTAGGTTTGTGCATAGTGGACAGTATATCATAGTAAATTATATTTATTTTAAATTTCAACTGCTTTCGACCATTTAAAGGTGAAATTATACCATTCTGCGGGTTTTTGATAAAAACGGAAATGATAGGTGGATGAGTCTTGAGAGTACTACTGATGTTTTTTTTGTGTTTATGGATAAAAAATTCCGAACGAGCCTGCAAGTATTAAGTATAACAGCTTTCTGACTGAGGATATATGTAAGTGGATGGATTTGTAAAGTTACTGGATTTGTGTATAGGGATTTAGGGACAACCTCTGTAGATGAATTAATAATAGGTATTTTACGAACAACGTCCACTCGCTACTGCGTTTTAAGTCCGATAGCCGGGTCAGTGTACTTACATAGTTTTTGTGTAAGTATATGTAGTTTGTAAATTGTAGGTTTGTGATATGGCTTAGTAAATTGTTGGTATTTGGTATGGATTATTATAATTATTATTAAGCGCCTATTTTATTATTATCTTTACTTACTAACTACGCGTGTTACATTCACATATTTTTATCGTGATAATCCTTTAATCATGACATTATTTATCATTATTCTCAATTGTCATAAAATTATTATAATACAAAAAAATTGAAAATTATCTGAGGTGAATTGCCCAATACGAATTAACATTAATTGATTGTAAAAAGTTATGATAAAGAAATTATCTATGTCTATAAAACTAACCTAAATATGGTTTTGATAAATCATGCGAAAGTAAATAAACACGTATGATGTATATCTATACCAAATTGTCTTACAAAATATGTATTGATTTTATCAAATAAATAAATATATTATTGGATCGGATTTGGTCCTCATTTTATAAAGTTTATTAAACACCTAATGTAATAATTTCAGATAAATTAATATTCGAAAGTTTTATGTGATATAGAAGTTACAGTAGGTACGCCGTTACCCAAATAACGACATAAGTATGTTAAAAAAATCTATACTATTATATAAAGCTGAAGAGTTTGTTTGAACGTGCTAATCTCAGGAACTACTGGTTCGAACTAAAAAATTCTTTCAGTGTTGGAAAGCTCATTTATCGGGGTAGGCTATAGGTTATATAACATCACGCTATGACCAATAGGAGCGGAGCATCAATAAAAATGTTGCAAAAACGGGGAAAATTGAGTCCTCTTGAGAACTTCTGTTGCGTGCGCTCAATAAGCAGTTAAAGTTTCTATCCCGGGAAAATGTATAACGAGACATTTATAAAGAAAGAACTTTATCCCGAAAAACCTTTATCACGCGGGCGGAGGCGCGGGCAAAAACGAGAATTATCTATATATTTTTGAAATTAAATTGTCGCGGATATATTAAATTTTTGGCCAAATTACTTAATATATCATAAGTATAATTTAGTTAGTTAATAAAAACACGCTCAAGAATCATTTAAAAAAACCTAGCCTTGTGTATTTTACGTTATAGTTTTATAAAAAAAGACACGAATTCTTTTGATCTGATTTGAATACCTATAGCTCGAATAATTTCTATTTAGGAACTGCAAACGAGATATAAGTTTAATTTTTAAATTACTACAAACTATTTAATAACATAATAGGTAATAAAAATAAGAGACAATTGAACAAGCAAGTAATCTATTATTACCTATTTTATGGAATCCTATTTTATATCAGATTACTATCTGATATAAAATAAAATAAGAGATTAAAAGTACAACACATATTTCGGCATGTAGCAACTGTCAACTAGGTGAACGCGATAGCGATGTTGTGTCTACTTGCACGTACGTGAAATCAAAAGAAGTTATCGCCTCATTCTTAGATTAATAATCCACATTTCACATTATCAATGACATGAATGGAAAGTGACTTTGTTCCATTACTATGGCTTTTACATACTTATTGTTTTGAGGTACAGTAATGAGAGGGTAGTTTAACCTACGACAACGGATGTAAAGTTCATTCATGGCTAATGATACGTTCTTCTCCTTCTCTTTTGTCACTTTGTAAAAAATATGTATCAAAATTATAGCGTGAGTTTACGCGTAGAATGAACTTCTTAACAAATGATTATACCTATTCATTATCAAATTCATCATCATTATCAGACTGCTAATTAATTCTTTGTTTACATATTTATTACATGATAATGTTTGCAGGTACATGTTTGGAGCGGTGTCTGCCCATAAATATATTATCGCATTTTGCATTGGAGTGGAACTGTTAGCTGCAGGGACGAAGAAATGGCTGTCCGTCGTGTATATATTTACTTTCTCGTTCGTATCAGCGTTGGGCATCGGCATTGGTATACTGTTAGTGGGAGGTTCGGGCGCTGCAGATTCCGGAATCTACTCTGTTATTTTACAGGTAAATATTATACTACTCTATAAAAAGTATTACGTTAGATATAATGGTAGACGAAAAGAAGTTACTATACCACAGGTAAAGGAACAGGATCATGGGTATACCGAAACAATGCAATGAAAAGAAAAATAGAATTCAAATAAAATATTAAACATTACATATAACCGTCTCAGAATAAAGATGCAGCGATACTCTATAGACTTAATTCGTCAAAATCGGCCCACTAAAAGCGAAGCTAGATGGAAGATAAAATGCATACACACACAATATATTATTTAGGTAGGGTGTTAAAATTACAACCATCCCTTCCCCTAGGTTGTGGTGATTTTTAAAGCCTAGAAGACACCTTTGCAGGCATACTTACACATAAACAGATTTACTCGTGTTAAAAAATGCATACTTTTTTGTTTTATAAATCAGTTTGTAGATTTTAATTTGTTTATTTTTTAGAATACCTTTTTTATTTGTTTGTATTTTGCGTTATCGGCTACGCATGAGTTTTTGACTCTCTCATAATATATGTAGGTATCCCAAGATACAGGCATAACCTAGTTTGGGGACCCCTAACAATTATTGAAATTCTTAACTCAGATATGCCAACTATTGTTTATGTAATTCTTAATGTTATTATTTTTGTTTTATTTTGTTGCAATAAAGTTATACTGAGCAAGACAAAGGCACAGCAGGTATTATAGACGTGACTTTAATTCACATTATAAGTGGGTATCTGCTTCATTAAAGTAATAAGTATAATTTTCGTGTCACGTATATTTATCAATAAATATTCATAATGATATGGTGAACATGTCGTAAAAAGTGACAATGAATAATATTACCAATGATAATCGTACTGTCTACACTTGGACATTACATTTTTTTCGCAAGTAGGTAATAACATATATATAGCTAGCTAAAGATAGATAAAGTTTATCCGGTATAGAACTCCCGCTATATATTTTCTTGTGACACAGAGTAGTCTATGTTCTTCCCAGGGTCTTAAACTATCTCCATACCAAATTTCATCGAAATGCGTTGGGTAGTTTTGGAATTTATCGCGTTCGGTCAGGCAGACTTGCGGTGGGGACTTTTTTTTTATAATATATAGGTATATTTTAGAACTTTTTAAGAGGAACAATTTCGGCATAAATGATTGTTGCATGATGGTTGATGTGATTGTTGATGGTAAATGATGGTTTACGCAGTGCATGCAAAAGAAACTCTTAAAAGGAGTAAATTTTCCCGGTTTTTTCAATTTTTTTCATTAATGCTCCGTTCCTATTTGTCATAGCGTGATGTTATATCAATGTTCCTACAATGTTGAACAGTCTATTTATCGAGGACCGCCTATAGCCGTCCTCGATAAATAGACTGTTCAACATTGTAGGAACTTTTTAATTCAAACTAGTAGTTTCTGAGATTAGCGTATTCATACAAACAAAGAAACTTTTCAGCTGTATAAAAATACTACTTAGTATAGATTTATTCTGCCGTGCTAAGCTCAAAAGCGGTATCTCAAAAAAAAAACAAAATTTTGATTTTTACGGCGTCGGATAGCTTAAAGAAAGGCCCATCGAATGAACTTACCTAAATAACGGTATCTTGTTTAGAACTGGTTAAAAAAACCTTAAAAGAGTTTTCTCTATCTCAGTTTTACCTAAAAAAATATGTTTACAAAATTTCGATTATCTACAATACGACATACCGATTTTGCGCTTAGCACCGCAGTATTGAAAGCGACGATAGCGTAATTGATTGTGGAACGGACTGTCGAGACGTGTGTCCGCAGGTTCAAAACCCAAGGGCACATACCTGATACCTCTGATCTTTCTAATATATTATGTGAGTGTTCTCTGTGAATTATCGCTTTCTTTAACGATGAAGTAAAACAGTGTAAGGAAAGCTGCATACCTGAGAAGTTCTCTATAAGAATTTTGTGGGTGTGTGAAGTCTACCAATCCGCACTAGGCCAGTGTGGTGGACTAAGACCTAATACCTCCTAGTAGTAGAGGAGGCCCGTGTCCAACAGTGGGACAGTATATACTTAATACAGCGCTGATAATTCGTAATACCGCCTGCAGAACTTATCAGTTTAATAATGGATTAATATCAATCGGTTTATGGTTCTGAATACGTGATTAAATGACGATTAGATTTATGATAAAATATATATTATTTTTTTATTTGTATAGCTCGGGACAATGTAAAATAGGTAACTTATGATTAAATAAGCATTAGTTATAATAAAATTAGGTTTTGAATGAATTTTCAAGAAACTTATATTCAAAAGATAGTTTTTCCATGTTGGTGTAGGAGCGTTGGTGTTCAACAAAATATTTTATTGTATAGTACATAGTATTGTTAATAATAGTAATAATATACAATCAATATGTGGTCGGTACGACGATACAGGAATGTAAATTATTGCTCGGATTTATTTATCGTGTGTATAACTATTATACATCCTGCTATAAATTGTTTCACTCGGTCCTTCTACTTCGCGTACTTTTAATTCACCGTATAGGTCCAGAAGCGGTCTTAGTAGAAGGTGAACTGGGCAACTGCCCGGAGCTGGGTCCCCTTTGTCGTTGAACTGTACCAGTATCCTATTAGCAGGAACCTCCCGGGAATGCTAGGGCCCCCATGTTATTACGCACTAATAAATTCCAGGACCACAAATGCTGAATTCCCCGGGCAATGGACTTGATCTAACCCTAAGCCCAATAACAAAATTCCCGGAACCTCGCTCTTGCTGGGGCCTCGCACGGTGCCATGGAAGACATTTTCTTACGATCTTACTGACGATACTGTTAATACCTGGAACTTTTGTGCTCCGCCCGTGTTCTCGGTTCGTTTTTTTGCTTTCGAGTGGGGGGGCCTTGCGTCGTTTAGGGCCGCCCACGGCATAGGTCTAAAGGTATTTGGTAAGTAGTAGGCCTTTGAACGAAATGTTAAAAGAGGTATAGTTGGTAACTAATCATTATCTTGTGCAGTTTTAGTTTACTGAATGCGAACGTTCATTAAATCATTAAAATCAACCTAGTTTGTTACGTAGTTATAAGCAGGGCCGCATTTGGAACTATATGATTTCGTAATGTTATTTACCTCTCTTGATTTATTTTTTTCGTGGCTCGGCAAACTGGGTAATGGATTGAATCTAAAAATATTTATTGTTTAAATAATTAATTTAAGCAGTAAGCTGCATGTAATATACAATGTATTGGAGAATTTAAATTTTCTCGATACTTCTTCATTAGATTTATTTGTTATAATCTAGCTGCAAAGGTAATCTCAATAAACTTTCATAATTTAGAACATAATATTAAATTTATAAATAATAATAATAATGTTATACGTATAATTAATTTAAAAGAATATTATCCATTCTTTCAGGGTTTGGCGTGTGGTACTCTACTCTACGTGGTATTCTTCGAAATTTGGCGTCGCAGCAGTGGTCTACTACAATTTGTCTGCTCTCTCCTTGGTTTTGCAGTTATGCTGTCAATAGAGGTGGTTGTGGAAACGAGTGAGTATAAAATTTTAAATTCTTACCTATATTCTAAACAGGATTAATGAAGATGTTTGGATGTTAGTTAGAATTCCTAGTCAGTAGTTGTTAGTCACAGAAAACGCTTCATGGATATGAATCAAATTTGGCACATAAATAGATCATGTCGTGAATGTATTGTACACATTGGTAGCATTATTCAAAGAAAGATCTTTCAAGAGGTGGAAGCAGCAATAAACACCAAGTTATATAAAATACCTGCAATATAATTTTTTAATAATATATTATGTAACCGTAATATGTAGTTATAAAATATAAATAATATTTTCGGTTACAAAAAATATACATAGTTAATGCCCGACGCTGAAATTTGTGTCTAATTCCAGTCGATACTCAATAGGCTCGCTTCTTATGAATTTATACGACATCCATAATATTAATTAAAAAAAAATCTTTTCAGTTCTTCAATAATGCTTCCAAAATATTTCGCCAAGTCAAGAAGATGACAAGTATCCTATCTAGTTCTATTGGACAGCGTTTTGTGAAAACCATATTTCCGAAATCATTTTTGGTTAGTGGTTAAACTAAACAGTATTTTGTTTCTTTGTCTTAAAACAAGAATGATTAATTAAAACATGGTATTAATGATCAATCCCCTGAGGGAATAGCTTAAAATATCTGAAAATGTCTCAAAGGATGAAAATAAAAACATGAATGTATTAATTAGATTTAAATACTTACTGCACGTACACATTGAGAGGTTTCTTAAAAAATCAGTTATTATAATCGACTTTTCTGTTATAAAAAACTTGGTAATATTGCACAAAGAATGAATTGTTATTTATTTATACGTCACAAGTTTTACATGTATTGTAACATCTTACTTTATCGAGTTGAATTTATTTTAGTCTGATACGATTTTCTACTACTAAAGCAAATCTTTCTTCAATGTAACTACTACATAGACAGAGTAGCACACATACGTGTACCATTTTGTGCTGTTATGAATGCACACATAACTAAATCTCAAACATTTGACTGTCAAGCACGCTAATCTGTCAAATATAAAACTTTTTATAAATGTAAGCATGAAGCATTTGATCCTATACTATGGCTTAAAGGAAAGAGATTATACAATCCGAGACCTTAATGCGTGACAAAGTTTTCAAATGTTTAAGTCGTATTATTTCCTAAGTACCTTAAATAATGTTAGCGACATAAGAGTTATTTTTTATTTACCTCAGTAGCCAAACGCGCAAGCGGTTGTCCTGATGAAATTCAGCATACATGGGCTCTAGCTATGTCAATGTCATAGCCCAATTGATTAAACCCCACGAACCCTTAGCCCATAACTGTACAAAAACGCTTTTTTTAAGTCAATTGTGGTATTTGTTTCATATTTCTGTTATATTTAAATTTACCTGCTGTTATATACATATATATTCGATTTGTAACATAATTATGAAAATGGTTGTTAATAGAGATGAAAAAGACTGTAAATATTATATATAATGTAATAGCTGTATTCTATAGCACAATTTTGTATAGTTAAAGGTATCTTACCACAAATATATGTTACTTAAGTAATATAGACCAGGCGCTGGAGAGAGTTGAGTGTGCAAAATATGTTGACCGAATTCTGTGAATAATTTTAGTTGAAATCATACTCTTATAGGGATGCGAACTTAGAAAATCTTGCAGATTATGATTCTGGATGTTGTCACGAGATTTGCTAGTCTATTTATTTTTATACCCCACTCTCTTATATATCAGGTAAATTGCGCCTGCACTGATAGTCAAGTGCGAGAAAAGCAACTATTGTTGACGATGTTTTGTATAAAGTACAGAAAAGTAGGTACCTAACAGTCATGTTGTTTTCCCATTAGGTTTAAAGAAATATAATATTAGATGTAATGAATGCGTTGTCGTAAACCTGTCGTAAATTCAACCACAATGTCAGTAATGAGACTTAATTGGAAATATGTGTATAGTTCGAGATTGTCGACATGTTTTAAAACTAATTGGTATTAACACCCTAATAACTATCTAATATTATTCGAAATTACTTGAAACTGTTATGAAATTAAAAGATTAAAGACTTTTCCTATTCTAAAAACCATTAAGTAGACGTAAGGAAGTTGTTAACTATGACATGAATTATAACTAAAGCCTCATTTAGACGAATCAATTATATCAATCGACGGATCAATATAACCATGATAATGCAATTATAATACTAGCTATATTCATATTTTGAATATAGCTATATAGAGCCTGATACGTCAACGTGGGCGAAAATCCTTTCGTCATTGTTCAATAGCGTACGATTATTGCTAGCAATAATTGATCCATCTCAATGAGCCTAAGTATATAATTCGCTGCTTTGTCATATACCTGTTGTGAATTTATTCAATAAATTATGTTATTGCATCTTCACTTTCAATTATTTATACTTATCCTGAATATAGAAAAAGATGCTTTTTTATCTAGTAATAAACTTTTTATTTAGGAGAGTCTGGGAAGCGAGGACTGGTAAGGAAAAAAAACAACACAAAGTAATTTAACAAATCAATAATGTAATTAGAAATTAACATTTTATACTATTCATTATCTATACTTACTTAAAGAAAATAGATATTACTTTAACACTATGTAATAGTTTAGGCTGAATAAAACCAGATACAGATTATGCAGGCGGTAGTTACACATCTATTGGATAATTGAATGGCCGTTACAAAACAATTCTACGGAGCCATGAGCGCATTGCAATATTTCATTTTAACGAAAATAGTCGCGTTCCTTTAACACCTTATTGCTACGGCTCAACTTACACGAAGCTATGTGCTCACGGCTCAATATCAACACTGTTAAAATATGTATTTAATAAAATATTTTAATAAGATATTTATTACTCTTAGAAACTAATACGATCGAGAGAAAAAGACATAGAGAAATTTCCGAAAAACTCTTAACGCTAACTGGTACACGAGTATTATATATTTTTTTGAAGCCGTTGCCTTTAACAATCCTACACATTACTCCTAAGGCCGATACATTTGATCATCGTACTTAACAACAATACACTTTAAGTAATCGTAGAGATTTAAATATTTAACTATATTATATAGTTTATATATGCTATTGCGTTATATTTTGTAATTACATTACATATAAATACACGTTTCCCGTGCATCCATATTTGAGCCTTTCACGATCGATAAACTTAAGGCTTTCTAATGGAAAATATGTAGTGGACATAGCACTTTGTTCGGCTAATATGCCTAAACGTGCGTACTTACATAGAAAATATCAGAAGCGTCGACTCCATCCATCTGTAACTTAAATACTAAATGCAACATACGTACCTATTATAAAAAATATAAACAAAACCAACTACACAATCAGGCACCGTTATCTTAATCTAACAAAGAAGGAAACTGTTGGAATTGTTGACAGAAAGTTTATTCGCTTTAGGTAAGATCATCAGTCGAAAAATTACGATCCATACGGAAAAAGTTAATTTAAATAACAATTAGCATATTACAGCATTAGCGTAGCTATGGATTTTCTCTAGGGAGGGGGAGGAGTAGGTTCAATTGGCGGGAGGAAAAAAAAAATAAAATTCGCCGAATTCAACAAAGGCTTGAACCACTGAAGACCACTGTAGCAGCAAGGTTTTGTACTATGAGGAATTATGTTTCTAAGCACCGATTGGTCCTGCTTCCCCCTATCTACGACCAAATGTAAAGGTAAGTGTTATTGTTATTTAAATGAACTTTTAAGGTAAGCAACGTAACATGTAAGACACATAAAGTTCTACTGATGATGTAGAAGGGGTTGTAGACCCGCTGTTTGCCATCCACTTTAAGATAAAATGGAGATAGGTAAGTCCTAACTAATTATAAAATAATACTATTAATTAAATACGGAGACTTCATTTATTTATTAATTAACCAGGGATCGAATTCCATCACGATAATTATTAAAAAAAAAAGAGTTTATTTGAAATATTGAATCTTGATCATTGATTGTACTTCTTTTATATTCGATAAAGCTATGTTTATACGATTACCTCACTAATTCATAGGTAGGTATGTATAATAATTTATCTTGTATTTATAAATAACTTTTCGATGTTTCATAAATTTTTGGAAGATAATAGACCAAACTGGCGTTTGATAAAACTTAATAATAGCACCGCTTGTGAAAATAAAATAATAGCAAATATTAAAAAAGTGAGTCACTTCTTGTTATGTCTTGTTTCTTGCACAATTTTATATTATTAAGCACAGTTCACAATAAATATAAGCACATTTTTTTAAATTTATATTAATTCCTATTGTATGACGCAAAAGTATTATTGGTGAGCAAGAATTTATGTTTGAACTATGTTTTAAAGCTTTAGCGCACTGTGGTATCATTTGTCGTGGCCGACAATAAATTAAAGGAAAAAATTTAATTTGGCACATCCTTAAAATTAAATGCAAATAATTTAGAAGAAGATTTACACAAATACAAGATTTTTTTTGATAGATTGTATGTAAAACGTACGGTAGATGGAAAGTATTTTTTATAAAAAATTAATGCCTTCAAGTTTAAGAAATCTCATGAATTATTTTCCTTCCACACGCCGCGTCCCCTAATCGATCTAACTTGAGAATTAGACGAGAATAAGTAATATGAAGCTACTGAATTTTGCAATGTCATACTAATATGACGTTAAAACATAGGTAAGTACAGTATTAAGATTAATTTTGATGCAGTCAACAATGGAACTAGATGATCAACAATAAAACTGTCTCTAAGACGTTTTTAGCTTAACATTATAATCAGTTATAATTATTGCATTTTTGTTTTATATACGTATCTGTACTTACCATGTAGATATAATATACGTATTTATTGTGGGAACATTAAAAGTTGGAATTAAAATGACGCTTACCAATGTCTTAGGACTTTTTACTCTTTTGGCAACCTATTTTTAAAATACACAGGGCTTTACAGAATAATATTATTTTCATACAAAATATCTTTGGTTAATTTTAATCTTCATTTACAGGAACTGTTGATATATTGAGATTATGTACTTATGCATAATTATTATTTTCGGTCCCTTAAGATTTCGTTGAATTTGTATAAATCACAAAAAAAAATTATGGGAACTTTCAACAGATATGTATTGGCATGAGATCGTCGTTTTCTTATTTTATATAAAGTTCATTTTGAAATTATATTGTTTAGGAATGTGACAACTTTGTAATTATATTGTTTAGGAATGTACGAGAAAAATATATGAACATGTGGCAGCGTCATTTTACAAACAGAAGAGTTGTGCATACTATATTGCTTCTTAGGATTTGAGGAGTTTGTTCGCCCGCTGGTTGGCGACCGCTATGCGCGTCTCGTTACTCTCGCCCTATAAGAAATTAATAGTATTAAATATATATCTGGTGATTGCGTGTCAGTTAGTTTCAATAACCCAGCAGTGAATTACATTAGTTAAATAATGGTCTTGCAAGCTATAATAAACGCCTAGAAATTACGATTTAAGACCGAGCTAACATTCAAACGGTTGTATTGTTTTTGACTTTGACGCATATTTACATATTTTGTCAGATAATTTTAAAGCATTTGTTGGAAATTAAATGACTTCTGTGAAATCTTAACCCTTTGTATTAAGTGGTTACTTATTAGAATACCTCATTATTTTTTTTATGTCTTAAACATCTTATTTTTTGGTATTTTTAAATTTTTTGAAACGCAAATGAACAATTTTCATTAATAACAGTTTGATTTCATTGTTCCTATTAAAAATCTTTAGCTAGCGTATATCTTTATGATTTTATCTATATTGACAAGGAGTTCAGTGGGTGGTGTTAATTTACTTTTCTTTATTATAATTAAATATTTGATCACGTAAAGCTATGCATACACCTATTTGCGATACGCCAGATATCTATGCCCTAATATTTTGTTTCATGTTGTCTACCTCACATCATTTAAACTAGTTGTTTGGGTTACTGAAACTAAATGCGGTCATAGCTATATTATCGGCAATAGTAGAATATAATATGGCTAGTAGATTAGTAAAATACCTGTTGTGAAACAAGTATTAAATACCTTTGCAAAAGTAGGTTGCGTGATATCCAGTTATAAGTTAAAAAAAAAAATCGAGCAACAAAATATTTAGGATTCAATAAATATAGAGACAATGAAATAGAAAGACATAAAAAAGAAAATCGATTATACAAATCGAAAATAAAATAAAAGGAAAACAAAAAGAGTGGAAGAGAAAAGGAAGAAGTACTTAAAAGAAAAGAAGAAATAATAACCAGTTGAAAATGTCTCATAGGAAATAGTGGATACAAAACTTTTTGTTCGAATGCACACACAACTGCATACTATGTTGCAAATATTTTTCATCTAACGATTGCAAAAAGAAATAAATGGGAGATGTTAAAAGCTCTCCAGCTAAAACTTTATCCAGTAAATCTTTATATGCAGTTGTGTGAGAATGGAATATACAATAGAGGATATAAATCCGTTATCCTCTTCTGGATTTAAGGCCTGAAGCGCCACTCATCATTCACAGCGTATATGTTTATAACACGACTGACAAAAGCTTATTGTGATATTGGCTTGTTATACAAGCTGTGCGTATAAAGTGCTTTAAAAATTAAAAAAATACTCACGATCATCACCGACATGTTGCGTGTTTCTCTGTGTGTTTGTGTTGCAGTCTCGTGGTGACGGCTGAGAAACGTTTTACCCTACCAGCTTGTTCGAAAATAATATATGAACTAATTTGATAGTTTTGTTACTTCAAAATGTATGATTCTTTAGGTAAATTATTGTGTCGTACCTAAGTAAATTTCAAGTACTGCTTTGAAAAACTTGCACTAAAGCTTACAACTGTAAACAATTGTTCAAAACGCTAACTTAATGGTTTTATTTTTCAATTTGGCAAAAAAAATGCAAACTTATTTTTTTATTACTTAAAGTGTATTATATTGAATTGCTTTATTTGACATTCGCTTAATATTAACAATTACTTCCATCTGTTATTGTAGTTTTGTTCTACCTTAAAAAATAATTTAAGATTCGTATTAAAAAGAAATAAATGAAAATAATAATACTAATTGAAACTCAAGGGAAATAAATAATGTTACGAAATATATCATAATTTATTTATACACAAAAGTAAAATAAATAAAAATAACTAATATTAATGATTTATAGACAATTTATCTATACCGTTAAATACTAAAATAAGTTACATAATATTATCTAACGTCTTTTGTTACTTGTCATAGAAGCAGATATGCACTTTGAAGATATGTTACAAACAAATGTTGGAGTTTGCGGATTACGCCACATCTGATATGCACATAAATAATAGTACCATCGTACCAGAAATCAATTAATTAATTTATTTATTTATTTTAGGACCTCCAACAAAGGATACACGGCGTATAATAAATACAATGTCGTAATATTGGTACAATTAACAATGTGACGTGCCTCTTCAATTATAGGAGACCACAGCATGCAAATTTATATATTAGTACAGCGGCAAAAATAATAATGTTTGTTACTAATATTATTTAGGTATATAAGTAATAATTCTTTTGTAACATTAATTCACCACAAAATCAATAATTCATACTAGAATTTTAATATACTAATTATTAAATTTAATCAGTATTTTTTTTTACTGGCCACAGAATTATACGAGTAAGCAACTGCTTTTTTTCAAATAAATGTCAGAACTGGAAAATAATATGTGTACAATTATTTTCCATCATAACCTATCTAAGGACATAAATGCTTCTATGAAAGCGTCATTACAAAATCGATGAATGAGATCTGATAATGTCAGATTATTTCTCCAGAGTGTTAACTAAACACTATTTGCTTACTTTGAATATATCACATGTCCAACACATCTTTCACGTTCTTCTACATAACTTTATTATTTATTCATACTTTTAATAGGCAACATAGATTAGAAAACATTATTTTATAAACGCACCAGATACTAATATATCATTAATTTAATTTTAAAACTTCCGCCTATACTATATTTTTATTATTTATAGTTTGTTAATAAAAACTAAAAAAAGATTATTTATGTTCAGATATAGGTAAAGTAAAATAAGTTAGCTTTGAAACACATTTAGTTATATTTTTATTTCTTTAGAATAATTTTAAATAGAAATGTACTTAACATTTTCTGAACTTGTAGTCAGAAATTTTGGTGTTATATTTAGCATTCAAGTTGAAAACAGAATAATCGATTAATATAAATGTATTCATAAACGTTATTCAAGCCAATATAATATAATAACAGTAATATGTCGACCATATTGTTATAGCTTTAAGCGATTTAATGTCCTAGCAACGTTAAATCTACAACTATATTCTGTTAACAACGGGTAAATGCATTTTCACAAAATAATCCGATTAGTTTTAAATCTCTAATCGCCTATTTATAAGAGATTATGGCGAGATATATGCATTTAAAGATAACTTCTGTAGAATGTACTACTGCACAAAATGAGCACCACGATATTAATATTTTCTATTTAATATAAGGTAGATATTTTAAAATATAACAATTCATTTTTTGATAAAGGCAAATAAGTGAGAAGACATGTCATAGATGTAACTTAGATTTCGATATTAGTATCGATTATTATTTTAATATCGATTATTTATACATAAAATATGATATTTTTTAACATTGAGCGTTTGTAAGAACTACATAAAGTAAATTTAAACATGAAAGTGTTCACTTAATACAGTAGCACGCGTTTTTAAAATATATATATATTTTTTAAATATACACTTGGTACTTTATCTCAATATGGGATATATCAAGAAAATATATGAAGGGGACCGGTTGCAGATATTTTAACAAGACATATAATATAAGTAAAATTATCAGTCTAAATGGATGAAGTCATGTCAAATTTATTCAGTTTATTATTCAAATTATTGTTGTTAATTCTCTTTACTAAAAACGTAAATTTTGATTATATTTTAAATAAATACTACTGAGCAGAAACAAAACAACAATATTTACAAGAGAAATTTAGTCTACTGAAATTTTTTTCATGACCTCGATTATGGAATAAATCTTAAAAACAACGTGGAAATATGTAAAAATCATGTAGAATCTCAGGCTTTCGTATATTATGAAGATACGCACCATACGAATGAATAAAAAATGAGCTGCAAATGACTATAACTTATTTTAACCTTATAAATGATATTAGCATAATTGATATAACTAATAAAGTACCAACCAACACAAACATACAACAGATAAAATGTTACCTAAGATTATTTTAAAGCGCTTCTATACAGGTGTTAACAAATAACCACCTAACCAATAAACGTATATGATACGTTTCTTATAGCTATTCAATATTTTGTCTCACCATTAAACGACATTTAACGTTAGTGAACGCGAAAACATTGAGTAACTGTGACAGACGTACAGCGTTTATTAGTAAGGCTATAACGGCCAATTTCAGTAAGCGATCTTAATCCCTAACTACGGATCAATGGCAAGCAAAAAACTAATAAAAATACATCATTTATAAGCATGTCAAACTCAATTCTGATTTGGTTAAATTTCGCTGTCAATTCAAAGTTAGCGATTAAGATCGTTTGTGACCTATTCCTTTATAGGAATCTTATCCGTTGCTGTGAATTCCATAGTGAAAATGGGCCAATCAGAATAAAGTTAGTTGACATACTTACAGATGTCTCATTTTTATTGGTTTATTCTCATCATTAACGTGTAGTTAGGGATTGGGATAGTTTATTAGAATCGGCAGTCAATGGAATTGGCGGTGTGTCTGCAACCGGTAGAGAAGGAACGCCTCGTCACGCGTGACCGCGAGACCGCGAGTGTTAGTGTGTGGATGTTGTGTACTGTTGTCTGTGCCGCCGTCGTTTACTTGAGGAGCTCGTGGGCGCGCTGGTTCGCCAACGTTATCCTCGTTTCGTTCGATTCGCCCTAAGATATAGAACACGCGTTTTGTTTCTGCTTATTATGTTCAATTTACAGCGGCTGCATTTTTAAGATCTCTAACTCAATGTTTGTAATGCAAGGTACACTCCACTACGGGGTTATTATCAGTACTTTGTGTTTAAATGTTATACTGGTATTAGACATGGTTTGTTGTTGGCAACATTACTACTGTATTGCCACTTTATGCCAAAATAACCGTAGTCCGCGTACAACTCTTAGTTATATTTTGCAGAATGTGTAAAATGGGGAAAGAGGAGAGAGTTACAGAGCACAAGCTACGTTTGTATACGTGTCCATGCTGTTCTGCCCCATAGAGCTTAGTCCTTCAATACGCCTCAATCACACCCATACTTGCAGTAGTACGCGGACTAAAATTACTAAAGATACACACAAAATACTAATTCAGACAACACACTGATTATAATCTGGATCATTTCAAATGAAATGTACGATATGCGCATGTCAATACTACAACAGTCGCTGTCATTTGAAACATTGTATGTTAGCTTGAAGGTGAATGAGTGTTAATGGTCTAAATCTGAAGGAATGTAAGTCAGTCTGATGGATGTGAACTAGCATACAATCGGTATACAATGTGTTCCGTTGGGTTAGTCATGAGATCGTACATGTAGAGAGGAATTTGAAAACAACCAATAGAATCTAACTGCATACTGTACAGTTCAAACGGAAAGTTCATGCTTCGACAGTAGAAGAACAAGTGATGCCAATTACAGAGGGGAAACAAATTAACTAAGCATTATTTGTTTTATGTCATGGTGAAATCGGTTAATCGGTTATAAATTTGAGAATCGAGGCAGAAGTATATAGTATATTGATAGACATCCAGATATTGGCAAAAGGTTTGGTATCTATGTACCTGCTTTTAAAGCTTTCTTTATTGCAGTTGCAGTATCGATATATAATTTTTGCAGAAATATTGATATAGCATTTTGCAGCAGTAATTACCTATATATCAGATGTACGAAATTATCTCTCTAAGTCGCTGTTGCCATAAATGATAGTAACTTTCCAATTCCACCAGGACAATACTATAATATTAAAATGGCAAAACATGGAATGCAGGTTCTTAAACGTATAAATCAAAACTATAATGCTCGTTAATTGTTCTCCATAAGGAAGTAAGCGAGTGATCCAAATTTTGAATGCCAATAAGCTAGAATACAGGTTTGTTACATGTACAACATTCTAAAGGATAAAATCCATCTAATCACACCTCTAACGTACCAGGCAGAAACACGTGGTTAAAATGGCATCAACAACACAAGGAGCGGCGGAATTTTCCAAAATTCTGTCTCCCCTTCTCGTTATTTAAACAAATTTAAATAAAATTTCATTTATCAAGTTGAGGCAAATTTACACTTTCGAAAGAAGAAATAACACCAATCTTTAAAAAAGCGGGAATAGATTTTATTTAGAAAGGTTCGAGTGTCCAATCGCAAATTCTCGAAATTTCTTAATATAAGAACCATATTTGAATAGCAAATACCTTGACTTTTTAGGTAAGGAAGATTTACATAGTTTGCTTGATATCAATTTGAGTTTGAACCTCGAGCACTTGAATGAATCAATATTCTCATATACAAAGATGGCGCATTCTATCCTTACCTTGCGGTTGATGCGGTCGATCTGGCGGTTCTGGTTCTCCAGTTCGGAGCCCATGTCGAGCGCCATGTTGCGCAAGTTGCCGATCATCGTATTCACCTGGCCCATGTTCTCTTCCATCTCGTCCTCTCGGGCATCATTCGTTATCCTAGAATTAGGTTTCAGGCCTTTTAGTATATTTTATATGGATAACTAAAATTACTCCTTTCTACTTGATGCCAAGGGGAGTATTGATTGGCGAGATTGTTATACCTCGCCAGTCACACAATTATGCTGTCCTGTTTGAAACCGGATGAGAATAATGTAATTATTGACGATCACCCATATTGTGCATTACGATTGTTGTTAATTTTTATTTTGATAACTATAAACACGTGTTTATATTGTGTGTTGGCGATCGATGTTCCAGTTTTGTATTCCCGAAAAACCAATAAAAGAAGCAAAAATTATAATTCCTGTAGCATTTTTATATTGCACATATTATACACTAACCATTTTGATGATCCTTTCAAAACAGTTACGAGAATACATCGGAATAAAAACAGTTTTGTACCAATAAAGGGTAAATCTGACCTTCCTATGTATCCAGCTTGTGGCCCTATACCGTTGCGCTCATCCATGACCCTCTGCGGCTGGTTGTTGACCACCTTGCCGTCATCGTTGCCCTTCCACGTTCCATCGTCCTCCTTGAACGAAGCTCCCCTGGAAGAACCCAGGAGTTTTTATTCACCAATCTTTGTACAATACGCTATAGTTTCTTTTGTAAAGTAAGAAAGTGCAATGTGCATGTGGTGGTTAGTGAAATAGTGAGAAAAAAAAGGGTTAGTGTGAAATCCGATGCAGCGAAAGATTTTTTGGGTGGTTAAAAAATAATAATACTATTACTCTGTAAGACTGTACACTAATTACCCAACGAAAAAATACAGTTGGATGCTTTACAATCCTGCAGCTAAATTTGTTTGTACAGAAGCTGTGCTAGTATCAAGATCTCGTTACATGGATTCTTTGTGATGGACGAGAACCATCGATTTAAAAAAGGAAGTAACGCATTAGGACCTATAATAGAGTAATCCTTTCTAGTTATGTTTATTTTTGTAACAAGAATGTTTCTGTATAGAGCTGCGCAATTTAATTTAGAATATTTTTTTTCATCATCGGGTATTATCGGCATTAAATTCTCGATAAGAGTCATTTTAATTTCCTCCTAAAGGGAAGCCGCGGAAATACAGAGCAGACGTGACTTCTGGTCCAAATAGCAAAATATAATTTAATAACTATCACTACATCGGATGTAAATGCAGATATAGAGAATGTTTGTGCTGATGGGTGAATGAGGTGTGACAGCGAACATTCCGCACGCAGTGACGCAATACATGAGACACATCACGTTACACACTTGTTACACGGCAGCACACAGATGCCGCAGCACTTCTCCATGCCGGACAAGTTCTTCTCGGCCTCGCGCATGTCCGCGTTGATCTGGTCCATACCTTCCTCGATTCTGTCCAATTGCTCTGTTTACACATATACAATCTCTTAGAAATGCCCTTGGAAACCCACCACTGGTTGTGTTCAAGCACCTACCATTCTTTGAAATTATTGTCGCGGTTTAATTTTACTGTTTTTTTTTCACATTGTAAATTCTCAACGCTCTCGACAATAACCCGAGCTAAGTGTAAGACATGTTTCTTGTGAGTTGCACTGAGTTCTTATTCGTACTAATTACGCTCATGCAAGCATAGAAGATTTCACCTAATTCCTAAAGCAATTCAATTTGTATTACATTTTAGTGTCAAAGCAGCTATTATTGTTTGATATTGAGCTTTGTGATTGATTCATTTTTTCATGAATGTCTTACACTTGATCCGGTTAAACTACGGAAAAAATTAGGTAATCTTTACCTTTAAAAATGATGTATGTGCTGATACTATGTGAATATCTTAATAATAATATCTAACATTTAGATCAATAAAAAATATCGAATAAATACTAAAAACTCATGCAGTCAACAGCAAGAATGAAGTCGTGCATAGCCAGATGCGTGAGAGAAACTAAACAAATGAATTGTCACTGTTTAACTTATCGGTTAATCTCATCGTCCCGACTCACAGTGCGCGAAATGTGGGAGCGGAGAGATCGTACGATGCAATTTATTCACTAGCGTTATTTAATCAATGATCATAACAAACAACTTTACCTTTATCAATATCCGTTATAAACAAACTGTTAAAACATTATCAATCGGTATAATTTTAATATCAAAATTATCGCCATTCACTTTCTTAAAATATTCGAACTGGCATTTCAGACAAAAGCTGCACTAGATTGAATGATGCAAAATAGTAGGTTCTACTGGATGCTTACCGCCCTGTTCATCCAGCATGACCAGGGTTTTCATGCCCACCTCGTGACTCTACAACACAATAATGATGTCACTATAGCTCGCCAAACGAATGCTGTGAGCGGTCGGGAGCGGCGCGCGCGCTGGCGGGCGCTGGCGGCGCTAGCGCGAGAGCGCGCGGCGGCGCGGCGAGCCGGGCTGTGCCGCTCGTGTCTCACTCATGTGTCACTACTGCGGTACGGCACAGCGCGACTCGACGCTACGACTCACAACTCAACTGAACATAAACAAAACAACCATACGTACGGTACACGCGCGCGTCCGACGGTATGGACTAAAATAAATATATTTAGCAAATGAGCGTAACCATAAAGCCATTCCTAAATGAAACGTGAATGTAGCAAAGTATCGATTTAGTTGAAGAATAGAAATGAACAAACTAATATGTAGTGTGGCGAGGAGCGAGCGGCACCGCCGGCCTCGCAGACAGACACAGATCGCATTGAGCTAAAAGTTACAGTTACACTCCTACTGACTAACATTAACAGTACGCTTATACGCAGTAGCCATGGAAATGAAGGCGTAACCATTTACTCTATACACGTACACGTCGAACAGACAATCGGTAAACGGCAAACGCGCATTCAACTCAGTACCGCTGTATACGAGAGAAGAGTACAGTAGATTTGGAAGGATAAATAAAATAAACCTATAAAAAGCGTTCCGATCGATACAATCAACGGAAGAACTAAACAGATTGCGCAGCTCATTCAAATTAAATCTTCAGCAAAAGATAGAGAACAGTCTTTTGCGACAATCAGCAACGAACGGCCATCGGGCTCATCTATTTACACTATGTTGTCAAAAAAGTCATCCCCATCGAAACATAGATATACACACGCAACATCGATCTCAGATAAGTCGGTATTCAAGAGAAACGTCAAAGAAAAATAAAAGAGATCAATTAACTGCACATTCAAACACAGACGTTCTCACGGTTCGACTACCCACGTGTCAGTTTTAACTCTTACCGCCCTGGTGACTCAACATATGAAGCGCTTGCCCCCCGGCGTCCTCGCTCTATACATAAAATAGAAATCAAAATAATATATCGTAAGAGAGAGTATCGGGGTGTGCGGGGCGGGGGTGGGTGCGGTGCGCCGGTAGGTACGGCACGCACGAGTCGCGCGCGGAGCGGTGCGGCGCGGTGCGGCGAGCTGCGGCGGAGCGTGACGCGTGACGCTACGGGCGTGGCGTGGCGTGGCTTGCGGCGGGCGACGTGCGTGCGCGGCGTGCGCGACGTGCCGGCGAGCGGCGCGGGCGCGGCCGCAGGCGCAGCGCACGCTCACTAGCGTCTACCAGCTACCACTCGCCCGCGCCTCTCGCCGCTAACACATTCTACTCGATCCACAACGACATGCATGCAGTGAAGCTTGCAAGTAAAACCAGAGAACCAGTTTCATCTGTGCTCAGTTTCATATGAATCATGATATTTTGTGTGATGTTAAGAGTCGTGCGTTGAGGAGAAGCGTTTCGAATTTACTTTGCTCGTCGATATTCGTTGTGATTTAGGTAAGTTGTTAATTTAGAGTCGAGTACGAACATTTGATTTGCGAAATGTATATAAAAGTATCGATCCGGCCGAAAATACGTTCTGTATGATGTCATCTCGATCGACCGGCCTGTCGTCGCAGAAGATGGAGCTCGTTGTTAGTTGTGCAAAGTGGTGTATAATAATTATCTACGCAACGAATAAATTATACAAAGATGTGGGTTTTCCGTGGTCATCTCCGTGTGTGAGTCGTCAAATGTAAATGGTAGATATGAATCGGAGGATGCCCGCACCTTTGCATTCAAGTAGTAGTGACGTAATTTTAAATACATAGTCGATGTGATACCCCCTTAACGTCTTCTATAGCGGCGAGCCCATCTTCGGGTCTGCTGAAAACCCTATGATGCTCAATAAAGTTAGCGAAAAAGTTTAATAGATAAAAATTGTAAATAATGTAGTGTTGCAAATTTTGCAGATCACTCACCTCCCTGGTCGTCTAGAGCGACCAGAGTACGAATGCCAGCCTCCTTGCTCTACGCCGCAGAAACAAAAAGTCACAGAGCATGTTAGTTGTGAGGGGTACGGTGGAGTGAGTGGATAGTGGGTAGTGGACAGTGCGGGCGCAGTCGAGGTGCGCGAGTCGCGGCGGACGCGTCACGTGGGACGAGTACTACTCGCTCCAGCTATGTCTGATCTGTTACGAGTACATGTTGTACTGTTTGTTTATAAACAGAGTCGCGCGCAACTGGATATCTTGTACAGCCTCGCGTTACTGTAACTGTTACATATTTCATAAGATAATCATATTCCAAGATATCCAATCGCGTGCGTGGACTGTGTTGTTTGGAGTTATGCTGAGTCTGTACTGTGTCGTCATTATAACATGAATGTTAATAGCTGGCACAGACATCTTAACGTTGTATTTATAGATTTAAAAAAAAATAACAAACCAAAAACAACATCATCAAAACAATAGATACCAATAACAAAGGAAATACATTACTACAAAATATACGGTGAAACGATAAAACGAACGCAAATGTAACTGAAACATGTGAATACTGGTTAGATATTGGTAATATATTTGTATGTAGATTGTGTGAGAGTTATATTCAGGTGTAGCTCGATATATTTGTTGGAGTTCAGTGGTAGGTACGGGGGTTTGTACACGCCCACATTTTGATAGTATTGTGAATGTTATAAGGCATGAAAATCATACAACATAATAGATTTACAGTCAACAACAGAGAGCAGCCACTACACAGAGACCTAAGATACAGAGTCAACTAAAACAGAATAGAACGAACATCAACATACACTGACCACGATATGCACATAATCACAACCAAGTGGCGATCAGTCTGTGACGTCAAGGTAACATGGCAGATGTCGTAGAGGAACGTCAGTATGTTGTCTAGAGAAGTGAAAGTAAATCGGAAAGGAAACAAGACAAAAGTAATAGTGCAATTTGAAGAAGTGAGTCGGCCTCACGGGTACATTTTTTTTACGTAAGAATTCAAGTGATACGAGGGTTTCATTTCGAAAGCAAGCCCAAGCAGAATGGATAGTCTATTGTTTAGATTGAAAAGCGCACGTATTTGGGTCAAGACACGTACTAGGGGATACTAATATCAAAGAAGTATAAATTGCTAACATGGGGCTTGTATCGTTACTATTGTGGTTAATGATGGGCTTCATGCGTTAGGGCCTAAGGTAGCGATCGGCATGGTTGTTAGGAGCTGACGGTTAAATATATGTATCACATTTATCAAGCTTTAAACTGATCCAAACAGACTTGGATAGAATAAAAAAATAATTAATTAACTGTCAGCGCCAAGCCGAAGGCTGGGCTAGATCGCCCACGATGGTAATCACAAAAAATATACAGTTTACTACAAACAACACAAAGGGCTATAGAGGTCTAACATTTTCGGACACAGTAAGGCACGGATCATGCAACACCCACAGTATGTATGGTTATAATAATAACATATAATACTGGTTACATATATGGTCCATGTGGGATATGGAAACAAAAACACAAAAACAGAACTGATGGCCGAGGAGCTAAAATAGATACATACACATTTAGAAATAGAACGAAAAATAAAAATCATAAGTAGCGACATCGAAACACAACAGCCAGGATTAGCAGAGGCTGCGGCCTAGGGGTCGGTGGGACGGGCGTCGGAGACCAAACCGAGCTTGGGGCTATCCACGACACTTCCGCTATACCCCTCACTCCCTCGCATCGAGAACACCTCTCTCACAGATGATCACAAATAATCGTATAATCAACATAATAACTAAACATAACTAATTAAACTATTAGGGGGAAATCAACGTCAACTGAACCGCGTCTAGTTGTACGAGACCGCACATCTATTTTGCTAAGTTATCTACATTTCAATAGACAAAGTTATATCCGATTCGTTGTACGCTAGGACTTTAAAATCACATATTATGCAACGAATAACGTTCTGTAATGTTTATTATAAAATGATATCTTTATATCTTTAGCTAGTAAACTCCGTGAAGCGGTGGTACATTCTAAACATAAATGAAATATGAAATTATTGGAAGGTATTCTCGACATTTAAAACATATTATTATCTTATCTAATAATTTAAACACATTAATAATTACAATTATGTTACATTTAAATATTCAGTATGGTTTTATTATATTATTAATTATAGAATTAAAAATTAATGAATATATGCGTAAATGCGAGCTCACCTCTTCGCATAGCTGCATCATACGCCGCGTGGCCTCCAACGACTGAAAATTAATAAACAAAGACATTATATTTTACTGTTATATAGATTTTTGCAAGTTATCCCAAATTCATGTTTGTCAAAAAAATACGCCCAAGTAATGTTTAAGTAAAACACAATTTAAAATGCGCAATATTTTATTATCATCTGCATTCTGCACTGTTTCCATTTCTTCTTTGTTCAAAATACTGGCACGGGCACAATATTTCACAATACTCTCGATGTCGTGAAATATTTCTTTACATTAATCTTCATTTGTCTTCAAAAGCGGCGATAGCCTAGTTGGGTGTGGAACGGACTGCCAAACCGAATGTCCGCAGGTTCAAATCCCAAGGGCACACAACTCTGACTTTTCTAAAATCATGTGTGTATTCTTTGTGTATTTATCGTTCGCTTTAACGGTGAAGGAAAAGATTGTGAGGAAACCTGCTTATCTGAGAAGTTCTCTATAGGAATTTCGAAGGTGTGTGAAGTCTACCAATCCGCACTAGGCCAGCGTGGTGGACTAAGGCCTAATCCCTCTCAGTAGTAGAGGAGGCCCGTGCTCAGCAGTGGGCAAGTATATAATACAGGGCTGATATTATTTATTATTATATTATTAATCTTCAGTTACATTCAACCAAAGTTCAGGATTGTTTTTTTTGTAAGTGCACCTGTTTCTGTTCTGTTATTTATTACAATAGTCCCGAAGAATGATTAGAATTTTATAAATTATCTTAAATGTAAAGATCATTTATAGGAAAAACTATCTATACAAGTAGATTTAGAATCTGCAGTTACTTTCAACCAATGATAATTCTTGCAACAGACAACATTTCTTTTAGGCAGTGTGGTAACTTTTACTTACTTGTAAAACATCACTATATCTCTCCCAACAAATTCACTTACGAAAGCCTCCAAATTAATTTGCCTATTAATTATAAGTGATTTGATACTGACCTCGTCAGTAACCTGACCAGCTCGCATTTGCAGCTGTTCGAGCTCGCTGCGCGGCGCGCCATTTTCGGCGGGCGGTACTGCTGAAGGCATCCTGGAACAACATTGGTTATTATAATTATTTTTGGTTTCTGTAATTTTGTTGTTGACAAATGTTTTGGTCAATATTTTGATAATTTTAAGTTTTCGAGGAAGAAGCTGTTTTTCAACTTCTATAATTTTATATGCACCCTAAAGAAAGGAAGTACTACTTCCTAGTACTAATAGATTAGGCATCTTTCTATTATTACAGGCAACATAATAAAGACGGTTCATCAAAGTCCGAAGAACAAAGGAACATTGTGATGCTAATTATGAACAATTAACGAGTCAAGTAACGTTTTAACGAATTAGGCATTCGAGCAGTTAAATGTTCGAGGATTCTTGTATATTTTGGGCATTCAAATATTAGAGGTAAGGTTTAAAATTACCCAGTTTAAGTATAAGATCGTGTTCTGTAGTAGTTTTAAGGTTAAAATCGAAACAATTTACACATTTTGAAATACGTAGTTTTCTAACCAAGTGTATGGTTTTGCCTGGATAAAAAACAACTATGAAAATAATAGATCCCACTTAATTTCTACATACAATTTCTAGGAATAAGCGATGACACAAACAGAGACAGACGGAAATAGAGTGATCCTGTTAAGTTCCGTGTTTTTATTATTAAAATTTACTATTAAGGTCTATCATTTTTGTTGACCATGCGCTCTTAATATCAAGTGTAGTGAAGTCACTTTTAGATAACCAAAAAAACTTCACATTCATCATTACCAATATTCATTTTCCAATTTGCTTACTATCAACCCGTAGTTGGTATGTCTCCTATAATAAAATTTTCAATAACAATCACCGTTGTAAAGTATTAACAGTGTCATTTGTTCATATATATTTAAATCAGATTAACTATAATTCTTACTGCGTACAAGTTAGCTAAGAGTGGCGACTACGTTGTATGCATGCAATCTTATTTAACATAAAGTATAGGAATTAAATGCATTCTGCTTTTGATGTTTTTAATTGTTTCTGAACTTAATTCAACTAAAACCGATACTAGAATATTTTAAATTCGTAAGTTTGGATCTTTGTCACTTAATCACGCCAGGATAGCTAAACAGATTTGGCACAGAAATAGATTATATTCTGGCAAAGCACATAGGCTAAGCTTTTTTTCCCGGGAAAATATTCACACAGACGGAAATACGAGCAAAAGCTAGTATACAACAAAGGATGATACAACCAAATGCTTAGAAATAGCTATGAAAACACTATTGGTCGAGATCATTGCACAATAGACATGTTTCCAAAAATGTAATGACGTTAAACCCGACGAATTTACTTTTCGCAATTTAAGAATTTAATGTTTTCCAATATTTAAAAAACGTATGTCCTACATAGAAATATTATAAAACAGTTGACCAAGTTATAGCCACTGCTCCCTAACACAAGTTCTTTAGAAGCACTCGTAGAAAACTAAGATATTTTTTCACTAAACATACCTGAAAATTAGAACTAATTTTGAAACTTTAACGGGCCTTTTCTAGTTTACTTAGTAAATGCGAATTAACACAACTTTCCGTATAACGTAGTGTATGAATACTAAACATTAATAAGCTTTTCAGCAAGCCAGGCCACAGTTACCTTAAGCAAGACACGTTGGGGTAAAATATAAATAGGGTAATCTATTCTCGGCTTAGCGAGTCCAGGCGGGGTTTCGGGCTTTAAATTATTAAAGGTCAACTGTTTCAAAGCAAAATAAACAGGTACAAAGAAAACGCCACTCTAATTAAGTAAAATACATTACAAATTTGCACGTATGGTTCTGGAGAATAAGGTAGAGGCACTGAGAGCGAATCCTAGCATATGGCAAATACGCAAAGAATCGATCTAGTCAGAAATATTCAAGTGAACCTTAGCAGACGACAATTCGACCAGATTAAAGAATTGATCGCTGCTCGTCGCTGTTTCCAGCACTTGGCAGACATCTTCATCTTATAATACGACATCATAATAAATTCACTACATGCAACCGTTCTTTTATCCGATTTGTATGCAGAATATCTGAGCATTTTTATTTTTAGCCGCAGATTATTCTGAACGATGAACTTGACAGGCATTGAAAATACGCAATGCCACCCTATTGGGTGGTACAACCTTGAACGCGGGGAACAAAGGAATGGGGGGAGCCACTACCCCCTCCCCTTCACATTGAGCCGCCCGACGTTTGCCCGCTATGATTTCGGTTAACGAGGATCGTAACCAGACTGGACAGATAGTGTCACATTACAGTTTATGTTAGTAATACTGCGTTTATTTTCTACAGTATTAATTCATATATCGGGTTAATTTTTATGTGAAGGATAAAGGTGACTATATACCACATCTTAAGTAAAATAAGCGCTTCCCAGTAATCTTTTTTATTTACAACTCAATTGTTGTGACGATGCAACTAAATGAAATCATGGTGTAGCTTTGTGCAAGAAAACGTATGCCCATTGATTATTTACACAGCACTGAACTAAAAATTAAAAATACCATAAGATATGGCACTATACTTATTATTCTGACATATTGGTTGTTGTGGCTCATAAACCCTATATCAATTTATTGGGACTTGGGAGCCTAGATATGCCAACTAGCCGCAAGCTTAGTCTTGCAGCAGCGTATACGTAGAGCTGTGAATCGAGGTATTATATTAAAATTTGTATATTATATAAAAAGTGGAATAAAAGCAATTATAATTATTCCTGTATTATGAATTACAATGAAGTTCATTTGTATCATATGAGGAAATTGTCGCTTGCCACACATAGGGCGGGGCACCTCTTCGAAATAATCATAGCATATATTTATTAGTTTATTCGAAATATTGCATCCTATGTTAAAGGAATAGTAAACAATTTTTATATATATCCTGGTGTCTACTATAACACTTTAAAAGTTAGACTGTTTACTCTGAATGATTTCTAAGATTGAACAGGACCATGACTGACTGTAGATATATTACAGTGTTTTTGTCTTGTTACTCATATAAGAAACTGAAAACCACAAAATGATTACGAGAAGATAGTGCAAGGCTTTTGTAAGATAAATGTAAATAAAACATTAATTTACAGACTTAACAAACTACCTAATATCTATTGTGTACAAACATATGTCTAGACAGCTTATAGTGTAGAGAGCATACAATAGAAGTATTTTATTCATTAACAGGGCTTGGCCAAGGCACAAGTTATGGTAAATTGGCAATTTTCCCAAGTGCGACTGTATCTGACCCACTTCCGATTATATGTTATAATGGAATATCGACTGGGTTGCTGCCGGAACTTGAAAGGAATCTTAGATCGAAATGCTTTGTAGTTCGATCTCTACTGGTTTTATTTATAATATTATGAGGACCTCTGCTATTTAATTGGAAGTCACAAATAAGAATGTATTGGTATTTATTCTAAATACGAATATTTTCGTAAAGAATGAAATCAGCGTAACAATTAGGCGCAGAATTATAATCTGACTTCATTATCGTTGAAAACAGGTTTCAAAACAACGTCCACTGAAGTCACGATGACGTTTGGGATCCGCGTCTGTGCATAGCAATGTCAAACACTATTGGTGTTGATTCTAGAGCGCAAATAACACAGAATATACTCATTGTTTTAGCAGTAGTACATTTCCGCTTTCGATTGCTCCAAGTTACAGTTTCTTCTGCAATACGGTGTGACTAACCATAAAATGGCCGTAATTAGCCTGCTGACTATCGCCTTTGTGAGCATATACATAAAGGCTATCGTAAAGAAACAGCGATACAAGTTAACATGACTAATGATTGTTTACTAAAATAGATGCGTGCATCGTTGTTTTGCATCTTTAGACACACTTAACGATGACTTGTAACATTTTCGTTTTGAACAAACATCAAGGAGGTAGTGGAATTTTTGAAAATGAATTATTTTTTGATATTAATGAAGAATTTTATATTATAGTTTAAAATATATATATTTTATTTTCTCAACCTAATACATATCTTTTCTACCCTAAATACAATAAAGCAGGGTTGCCAGTACAATTAAAATAAACTTTAAATATTTGGCTTTGTAATTAGCATACAGTTAGTTAATAACAAAGATGTTTATTTGTGTGAGAATCGTACAAAACCTGGCGTATTCAAAAGGCTGACTGAAGTCGGCAACGTATGTTCCGCTCGAGACTTATAAAAAAAACTTATACGTAAAAACTGAACCATTTGCCTATATGCGTCAGAAATACTTGAATGACTTCCTCTATGGCTTTAAATAGTAGCGATGTAAATGAAATAGTACGATATTTAGTGTGTTATACCGTGCTTAGCAAAGTAACGACCTTAGAATAAATTAATAGCATTTTATCGATGTTGTTTTGTTTGAAGTCATTACTGATTACATAGTGTACCTGGTACTCGATTACACGAATAAAATTGCTTACTGCCAGCAGTATCTTTATGAGAAGAAGATTTAGATATCGTTGTCATTCTTCTGCCAATGCAAGATACTGGAGAGATATTTTGCATATCCACAACATGTTAAGTACGTAATGCAAGTACTTCGCTTGTTACGAAGTTTTCAGTAAAATTCTTCATACCACTCTTACTTCAGGAAGTAGTTAATATAATTATGACTTTAATTATAATCAAAAGCGTCAACCTATCGGATATAATATCAGTGCTTAAACTATATTTTCATCTGGGAATATTCTCGAAACAACGAAAGTGTAAACACCGATCGCAAACTGAAATACATTTCAAACTTGTTGACAACATGTAATGGAGGCGCTGTAGTAGCGGTCTGCCTACTTGTTATGCATGAGATTCTTGATATGTCCTCATTCAGGACATACAGCAATAAACATACATGTACATAATATTGTCGTCCCTAGAGTTTTTGAAAACTATGTAATATTCTGAAAATAGTATGATTTCAAAATTAGAATTCACTAATAATTATAATTTAAAGATGTTTTTATTCATATACCTCGGAAAACGATTCCAATAATGCATCTCATCCCATTTTTTCACAACTGTATTTTCAATATTCTTCAGGAAATTGAAATATTTTTTAAGGATTTTTAGATGCCTTAAGATATTATGCACATGTTATTTTAAACGAAGTGACGTCGCGCTTGAAACGCAACTAAAACGCCTAGTAAACGCGATGTAGTTATATACTGCGTTCTTTTACATACATGTGTGTCCACTGAATACGCGCAGAGAGCGCGCATGAATAACGCACGACTTCTGCTCATTTAAAAACAGTCGTTTACACAGGCTAACACCGCGTCGCCCTAAAAGGATTTAGCTATTTAAATCTCTAGAGTAGAATGTTATAATAATTTTAGCGGTCTAAATTAAATATTGGGCAGCGATAAATATTAAATTTCCAATATTTTTTTATTCAAATATATTTTTTAAAATCTATTTCCAGCCAGTAACTCTATTATCTTTCACCTTTATTGAAGGAGTTTCATCGTATTTTTAGGACAATGTAGCTCCAAACGTCCGCTTTCATTGGTGTTTACTCACTTTTCATGATTTTAAAATATTTTTTAATAACACCATAAACCCTTCTTACGCAGGAATCGATAATAAACTATTTATATTGCAACAAAAACCTAACTTCACAAGATTGTTAGCTTCAGAGTCTAAACAGGACGTTTGTAGCTATTATAGTTCCAGAGATATGCGGTTGGCGACATAGCACGTCCGCGCTTGAAGAAAATCAATAGACGCGCGCAACCCCGCGCCCGCCCGGGCCAACCCTGGCGCTTACTGCAACTTCCAACTTGTTTACGGCTGTTTTAATAAAACTTTAACTGCGACATGATAGCGGCGACGAGCAGCCTTGTCGGTACCATTTTTTTTTAATTTACGAGCATCTGACAATACTCGTTGCTCACTTTAAACTACGTTAGCCTGCTTTCAAATTGCAATGAACAAAAGAAATTTTAATTGCTCAGTATGTGGTATTTATTCGTTGTTTCGTTTATGGAATTTTCTTAGCAATTTAGAGTAGGCTGAATATGACATTTATGTTTCATAAGTTGCTCGGTTTTCTTTTATTAATAAACTCTAAAATGAATGCCTTCATAAAGCGTGAAGTATTTTTAAGTTAATAACAGTAATATAATGGTTTAAAGATTCTTAATTACATAGAGAGGACACGACGCGACGTCAAATTCTAATAGGTATTGTTTTTCTTTTAGCGTGAAAACTGGATAAAAGATACCTTACTAACATCTTAAAATGCTGAATATATAATCTTTTATTAGAAAATTTTAATTAAAATTCTCATTGTATTATAATTTTAGCTACGCTTCAGAAAACAAAAAATCACATCATATTAAAGACTTTTGTTGTCAGAAAACGAGGCACCAGTAGATGAATAAAAACCCTTACGTATATCTCGAAAAAAATGTCGCATCTCTTGTAATTTCATTATGTAGCGACTAGATACATACACATTTGGAATATTTGCAGTGTTGGTTACATGATCTCATCAGATTGAGTTTGATGAACGCCAAACAGTCTGAAGAATATGCTTTAATATGGGGCGAAATATTGATGTCAGTACATGTTCAAAATTGTTTGCTCTGATTATGAAGGATAAAGAATATGAGATCATATTTCTTTATATGCATGAAGTATACATGTATGATTCAGAGTTTTGCTTTTACGAGACTCATTCAGAGCAAAGTATATGTAAATAGGAACAATGAATACAAGATGACATTTTTGAGCAAAGAAGAAAATTGGAAAATGATAGTTCTCACCATTTTACTTTGTTATGGATATAAAAATACTAAAAATATTGCCTATAACTCGTATAAAAAATATCTGCCATTTACTTAGTGCAAAGGTTACGTTTCAGCCTTTTTATTCGCAAAACACGACCGCGGAACAAATTTTTCGTACGATACGGCGTTAAGCTAGCCTCTTTCGCCATCATGGTCTGAAACACCGATAACAGCATCCCCCATCTATCTCTGGATTATATTTTTTTTTTTGTTAAATTTACTCCACAGCACCTGATGTTAAATGGAGTGGCGTCCAAATAGTAGATCGATAGACGAGATATAATTATCCCGCGCTAGTCGACAGAATTATGCCTGCCCATTTGATACTAGACATACACAGGTTGATCTTAATTATATATATTCAATTAAGAGTAAAGATCTATCGACCTACGCAGTATACATTTTACAGTAAGGTATATTTACTCCCACTGTAAGTTGAGGCTATAATTTCAGAGATGCAATATACTGCCATCATTTGCCATGCGAGATCCCAAGCCTCAGCTTACACGCCCACGATAGTGATACTCGCCCACGCTCGCAACACACGTGTAAATGTTTTATGCCAACATAAAAGTAGCTAAATCTCAGCAAAATATTTCAATATATTAAAAAAAGTTTTCACCCGGCCGTAGTCGCTGCACCGGCATATAAAAATAACTGTATGTCGACCGACCCAGAAACAACACCCATGGGATAATGTCCCAAAGGATTTTATTATTGCGAAAACAGTTTCTATACAGCACAAATAACATAGTCACTATATCGTAAATTAGAATTCTCACTCTTCTACAATTTACATATAAAAATAGCTAGTCCGTTCGTATAGAACCAGACTTCTCTAGAAAATACTCTAAAGCGTACTTTATATTATCCGAAAGCCGGCTAAAGCCTGCGGGCGCTGCAGTTGGCGATGGATTTCTGCACTTTATTGTCCCGTTTATGTAACGGCTGTGTTCGCAATACTTCCTGTGCTCAGAAAAATATCTCTACATTTTAAGTTTAGTTATGAAATGCACTTTGTTATTATTGCTACATAGTATACACTTAAATGTTTTTAAAATTATAAAGATAACTATTATTATAATATGAACATCAATAAAGTATACCCATTCGATATTTATTACAATTTCGTGCTAGAATTTAAACCAAGCTATTTTTTTTTAAAGCTGAAATAGACATGTTTATGAATTGAAATACAAGCTGATATCCAGATATAGGTTTGGAGACTGAATACGGCCGGTCAAACTGATATCAGCGGTGTAGCACTTGACGTCATGTTTGACGTTAACTGTGTACAGACGCGTACTAATCCATTGAAGCTTTTACACCACATGCGTCCCAACTTCATCGAGTATAACTATCAGACTCATAAAATGTTATGACGTCTAGCCATATCATTATAGGTTTCATGAGTGACGTTTTTATCTTATATTTAACTCAAGTGAAAAGGTTCTAGATTGATCAAAATACCTGTAACCTATTAGATGTCAGAGTTCATAGAGTTTTAAAATGTTAATGGTTTATATTTGTGCCTCGGTGTTTTTCTCTTCGCGGGGGTGGTCCGGAGGAAATCTTGACTGGAAATTACCCACTTTCCGAGATCATTCTGCCGCTTGTCGTGATAAGAGGCGAGGCTCGCCCTCGTCTTGAACGAGAATTATGCGCGGCACAATAACTTGACTTTAATATTGCAAGTTTTTTGTGAAGCATTGCTTATAATTTGGTATACAAGTCACCATTTGCCAAGGTGGTACTTTTGATTTGCAGGAGTTATAGAAAATGAACGCAGTTTTAAAAGTAAGGAATTTTTCTAAACCCTATAACCAAAATCTACGAAGCCCTAGCCGAAGGTGTATCTAGCGTTTAAGGATTCTTATTTTAATCCTAACGTGTGATAGGAGCGAGGGTTGCTCTTTCGCTACACCTTGTACAATTTCAAATTTGTAATCCCGAATAATTTATTTTTAAATTCATTTCAAATATAGAATTCACGGCATCATAATTCCTCGAACAGAGGATCAAACTCAAGAGTTTCAAAACATAAGTAAGCCGTCGCGCTGACCAATAGGGTAATTTTTACGTAAACCAAATATTATAACAAAACTCAGTTTTACTTATACTAGAAAACAATACGAGTCGTTAGTCACACCTATTATTATACTCACTACAAGAAAAACAATTAATATTGGTAACTATAACAATAACAGTTCATATTTAATAACTGAAAAGATTGTGTGCATAAATTAACATTAAAACTTGTGCTTCGTAAGTAGAATGCGTAGGTACACGTAGTCAATTAGATTTATAGTACGAACTTGCCACAATAAGTAAGACGGTTCCAAGAATATCAACAACTCCGAATTTTCTAATAATAGACTAGACTGTTTGGGCGTAAAAGCCCTCAAGCGAACTTTACGGTGTCAAAGACCCTTCATATCTTTCTACGAAAATAAAAACTGTAAAATTTCTTCGGTAATATTAGAAAATCACACAGAGTAAACGTTTTATAAATTTACTTAAATACTGTTTTTTAAATTATGTTTTGTGTTGTATTTCTAAAAATTTAAAAGCTTAAACGTTTTCTTTCTTTTTCGTGAATGAAGATGCACTTTTTTTAACGTAAAAATAAAGTGAGTGTTCCTAGTCTGAAATCAATCTGGATCCGTAGTAAAATCCCACCAATTTACTAGGTAGGTATTTGAATGCAAGTCGGAATAGGTAAGGGGACAGTAGATACCGCGCTGTCTCTGCCACCAAGCACCATATTATGCAAATTGCAAGCACTTTTGTGTTCTGAATCGAAGGACATTTTAGCCAGGATAAAATTCACGCAATATAATACTTATTTATCTTATGTCTCAGGATGACGAAGGCAAAACCACGCTAAGCAGCAGGCGAGTGCCATCTTGCTCTCGTTATTCCAATGTTTAAAAAACACATTTGCGGTAAACTGAAAAAGTAAAATAATACATTTGCCACGACGCAATTAAACCCTCAAGTGATTTTTCAGCAGCATTTGGCAATGATTGTGTACTTGGCAGCCTACTACATTGTGAATTGTGACCTATGTATTTTGAAGTTTAAGCTTTCGATAATATATTTCGTTAAGGATTTCATGTATTTCAAATCTATAAATGGAGATCTATATTAAACAGGCAACTAGTACAGAATTCGTATTTATTGCTTCTATTAACTATTTTAAAACATAAGTAGGACAATACTTTCATCGCAAATCAATTAACTCTGAAATGAAGTTTCATATTGCTTATAATTCTTTTATACTGGTGGCAATATAAAATGTTAGATGTTTAATAAAAATCGATAGAACGCGGAGGCGGATATACTATATGACTGCAACAACATTAAGGTCAGAAGTCATTTGAATACCAATGTAAAGGGCATTGTAAATAAGAGAACCCCCTGCAGCTGTTCTATAAAACATTTGTGTTCAGCAGATACCTCTCATTGAATGCTGTTTTATAATAGATGTTAAGTCAATAAGGTCTAGAATCCATTATTACTTAAGCAAGACTAACATCATGACTTTTCAATCTATTCTGAATGAAATCTCTTTTCTCATCTCTGGATAGTTAAAATATTTCTTTAATCATATTGCATCAAAACTATGATTTATCCGTTTTTAAGTTATGGTTTTATGGTTAGTTGCATGTCCTGCATCACTGCAGGATCATGTGTCATATAATTTGTTACGGGCATAAAATTTGCATTGTGAGTAGCACAATCATAAAAGGACCCTGAGAATTCCCGGTCATTTTATTATTGAACTCATTTATTATAGTATATTTGTTATGTACAGCTAGTTAGCCACAAAAGTAGTTGGACAAATTCAAATTTTAAAACTTTTTTACATACTAACTTCAATCACAATATTGCTTTTTTTATACCTAAAATAAATTCATTGAAGTTATTAGTAAACAAAAAAAGACTGCCAATAAAGTAAGAAAGGTTTAAAAGTATTTTAAAAATTTTAATTTGTTCAGCTACTTTTGTGGCTGATTGAACATTTTTGAAGTTTCCATAAGTTTCCATCGAAAGACAGTAATATTATTAAGGTCTTCTACTCTCAACATTTTATCACGATTTATTTTTAGATTGTGTCCACACTTAACCATTAAAGTATAAGTTTTAAATTATTCTTACAAAGGACAATTTCTGTGATATGTTCCTGTTTATGTAGAATTATTTCAAAATAGGAAAATCATAAATATAGTAATTACCCAAAGTATTTTGGCATCTAAGACTGTAGCCAAGTCTAAAAGTACACAATATCATAGCCACTAATAATTTTGTATTTAACTAATTTCGCATAACACCAAACAGTGTCAATTTGATGCACAAACCTGTTTAATTTTCTTTGATCAATGAGCTAGACTTCTCCTGAATTTAAACAGAAGTAAAAATTATACCAAAATTGGACTTCAAACTGATTATTAAAAGTTTTGATTGTCAGAAATTCAATATGATTTTTAAATTATTTTCTGTAAGAAATACAATATATGCTGTCCTATGTGAGTGTGACTTGGCTATTATTTTTTAATCAGATGCCTCTAGAAGCAAAATATTTTTCTCAGACTCATCTTTCTCCATCCTTAGATTTATGTGAAAACCTTTTCGGCAGCAAAAAATACTTAAATCTTTGTTTTCTGGCACTGAAGTTAACAGTAAGAAATAATGGAATTTTGCATTATATAATAACTTTAGTATAATTTTAAAATATAATAACAGGAGTGTTTTGTGATAATGGTGAGAGTAGGTGGAGTTTACTCGCCAATCACAAAATATTTTATCACAAATTAAATTCCCCATTCAAAAATTTAAATATAAATGTTCTAATTTCAAAAACCAGCAATTACAAAATGGAGTCAAGTCATAGCAACGGTGATAATAAAACAGGCCAACATAATTGTGTTGAATGGTGAGGATTGATCATGTCTCCTCAGTCGAGACCCTAGCTGGACCTCATTCTACTTACCATAAGGTCCAAAAGGGTCACTTTACTGTGCTCATATAAGAACAATATAGTGATCAGTGATAAAGCACTGAAAATTTTTAGCTCAGTCTCAAAATCCTGTTGCTGTGTAGTAAATCCTAACAGGTAATTCAATTTTTATGTTGCAATTAACTGTACTAAAGTCATTTATGTGCGTACTAAGGAGAGATAAATATTATTAAAACGCAAACTGTATGGTAATGTAATGGAGAATAGATAAGATACTACATAAATTAATTACTTAATACAGAAAAATAATTATCAAATAATATTGTGGCAAGGGAAGAAATTATTAAGTACTATTTCTATGTATATGCCGATGTTTTCAGTTAGGAGATAAAGTACGGATGCCTATCATTTTAAATTTTAAAGTGAAGAAATTTAGTAATGCAGCTTTGTCATATCCGCCCATGACATCATCAAATAATATTATGATCGCAGATCAAACCACATACTTGCGAAATGTATTCATTACTTTGGTTTTTAATAATAAAAGATGTCACGAAACAGTACCGTTAAGTACTTATAAGGTACATAATATAAATGCGATGGAGAAACAAAACCTTAGTAAGTTAAACTCGATATATAAGTATCTTTTGATTTACAAACTGGCTGACTTTAATCTGAACTAAATAAAGCAACGTTCACTTACCTGAAAATATACTTTTAATTTGTACCTAAATAAAACAAAAAGCGCTCGAAGACACTGTACACCACACTAGGCACCAAAATACAGAACAGTGGCGAAATGAAACGGCTTTCGCACTGACAGCTCCTCTCGGCGGTCGATGAGGTTAGCAACGAAATGCGCAATGCTTTGACTATGCGCATTGAACTTTTATGCAAATAGTCATGCGCGATAAAAAATTGATATAATGAACAAAATATTGCCTCGGTTGGGAAATGAAAAATAGTAAATTAAAGTTGTTAAAATTTATTTCGATGATCAATATGAATTAAAAATAATTTTATTCAAATATTACATTAAAGTTTAGCGCCATCTATAGACGTTACTGTAAAACTAGTTGTGTGGTATGATGACACCATACTAAATGCAGATTGCTTTATATTTTTATTATTTGTCGCTAGAGGGCTCTGATTAAGAAATTATTTATTAATAAAAGAAAATACTTTACAAAACCGCACAAGACGGTAAATCGGCAGTTTTTGTGACTACCTGCTTAGTGTAATGGGATAAAATAGTCCTTTCGTTAATCATTTGAAGTGCTCAGGTCGAAATGGAAAGAAAAATATTTCTTAAAGTAAAAATCTCAGTTCTGAAAAAAATGATGGCGAAGAAAAGCGTTCCCCAGTACTTTATAAGCCTCAATGTTATCTATAGTAGGACTCAAGAGAATCTAGCTCTATCTATAACTTCTAGCTCTATCCTCTATTCTAAATATTGTGCAAACGCCAATACTTTGCTTGTACTTGGTACTTTCAACCAATACTTTGTCGTACTCGTGGAAGCAATTCAAAAGGTTTCTCCCTATAGAGATTCCCTCCTTTAAGAAGATATTATAGATATTAGGAATGGGATATACTGTAGAGTAATAACGCCCTTAGAATTTATAAACAGAGCAGACTTTATTTACTGTTAGCTGAGTTTTACGCTACATCGTATGTATCAGAGGTATGTATCACAGTTACATCATTTTTTTGTTCTCGTAATTTTCCATCGCTGTGGAAACTACAATGACATTTTCTATATCAGCCAGCTAAATAGATATAAGTAATACAAATAAAACCTTCAACACTAGATTGCTAAGCATCAGTATAGCCTAAATAGATGGGTATATATAATACCCATCTATTTGACTCATTGACATGGACAAATACATACGAATTTGTTTCTTCATCAATATGAATAATTAACTACCAGAATTTAAGGAAATAAACTCGTAATTAAATTTGTACAGATAGGTAATATAATATCCTTCAAATTACATAATTATTCATTTACTCAAGAGGTATCAAGTATAGTATCTATACTTATTCAAAGATAGGGATTAGAAAACAAAAAAGGACCCAGATAGCCACCCAGTTACGAAGTAATTATTTGCATCCAAAAACATTAAACAGTTTAGTTTGCATTTAATAAGATATATTTAACAAAGGATTTTACAAGGCTTATTTGAATTGCTCGAAATTAAATTGATCATAATTATTATCACGCGAAGGTTATCTTCCATGGCTTATTTAGTTGGCTTTGTGTCTTTATCTAAAACAATCGTTAGGTATTTGATGTTATCGGATACGCGAATGCCCGTAACTCAATAAGGATTTCGTTAAAGCCGCGTCGTAATTGCATTTATCTGAAGCGTTCGCTTTGATCGTTACTCCACGAGGCAAGTTGTTGTTTATATTGCGTAGAGCACTGAGTCCGTATTTATAAAAATATGAATGGTTTAGCAAGCATTTCATCATCATCATCATCTCAGCCACAGGAAGTCCACTGCTGAACATAGGCCTCACCCAAGGATCTCCACGTCGACCTGTTGGAAGCGGCCTGCATCCAGCGACTTCCTGCGACCTAAGCCAGGTCGTCCGTCCACCTTTTAGCAAGAATTTGAGTGGTTTTATACTTCATTTTAGATAGCCGAAATTAGCGTAGAATGTCTTTCGTGTGAGCGTTTGATGGGTGCCACTTCGTTACTCCCAGAAGTAAGTGATAGGTATGCTGTGTGCACTGTGGAGGCTGAAGTTGAGTTGACTTTGCAGGACATTTTAGGCATTATAATTGTCGAGTCTTATTAGAATTTAAACGTCAGGGTGATAAGCCAATTTTCTATTTTATCAAAGTACTTTGATCATCATCAACCCACCATCTATACAGACGATAATTGACTTTTGACTTGTGTAAAAGTCGAGTTGTACAGTCAAATTTACAAAATCAATAAGCGATCTAAATTATATAATCTAACGATGAAGGAAAACATCTTGAAAAATCTGTATACCTGAGAATTTACTACTTTTTTATTGGTGGTAGGCCTTTCTTATGTGAGAGTCCGCCTGGGTAGTTACCACCGCAATGTCTGTTTCTGCCGCCAAGCAGTAGTGTGTAGTAACTGTTGTATTCCGGTTTGAAGGACATTGTAACCAGTGTAACTACTGGATATAATAAGACTTAATATCTCATGTCTCAAGATGGCAAGTGTAGTGGTATACGAATACTTTGTAAATCAAGATGTTAGATGGTTTTTCTACTGTTAATGGGTGCCGTATCGCTTACCATCAGGCGAACAGCAAGCTCGTCTCGTCTTTCAAAGCAATAAAAAAGATCTCTATAGTAATTTTGAGGATATGTGAAGTCTCTCAATTCACACTAGGCCAGTGTGGTGACTAAGGCCTAATCCCTCTCAATGTTCGTGGTCAATAATTCGTAGAGATGGCCCGTGCCCAGCAGTGGGACAGTATAAAGTTCGTGATGTATGATAAACGACCTAAATCAAGGTAGCTCAAATGTTTCCTAGAAACAAAATAAAATTGCAAGTTTGCTAGTGCGGTTTGCACAGTCAGTTATCTTCTTCTATACTTATAATAAATCTGTAGAGAGGTCAATTCTGTACATGAAATATATTTCCAAAATAACTATCAGGGGGTGATTAGGGATCGATACTGATGCCAAAAATGCAATTAGTAAAATTTTTGTCTGTCTGTCTGTATAACCGTTATAGAAACAAAAACTACTCGACGGATTTTAAAGAAACTTGGTACAATTATTTGTCATACTCCTGTGCTGGTTATAGTATACTTTTCATCACGCTACAATTAATAGGAGCAGAGCAGTGAAGGGAAATGTTGGGAAAACGGGAGAAGTTACTCCATTATTTAAGCTTCCGTCGCGTGTGCAACCTTAATGGTTAAAGCTACACAGAAATCATGTATTACGGAAATGTTCTCCTTAAAATTATGTAAAAAATATCCCACGACAGCATATGTCTATCTTTTATGGTTGACTCACAATAACACGTGTAACTCCCGATAGCTTACTCTTACGTTTATAACACTCTCAGTCATCCCTAATTAAAACAGTTAACATTATTAAATATTCCATAAAAAAGAATCATAGAAATCGGTATAGAAACACCAAAGTTATACATGAAATACGCTAATAATAAGCCATCATGCGTGAATACTGAATCATGCTATAAGGATTATTTTTGTATATATATAAGGTCGCGAACGTACAGGCAGGCGGTTTGCTTGGCACCTAGAGGCTAGCGAATCACCTAGCGAGTAGCTTCGTAAAACGAACATTCTCGATCGTTCGCGACCGGCTCCATTTTTGAAGTCCGAAATTCACGCGGACGAAGCTGCGAGCGGAAGCTAGTTATCAAATAAATCCCAAATTTTCGTATACACAATACAATACTCTTTCTCTAGCATTTTTTCTATTTGCGTATAACACATGTTTAAAACGAAAAAGAAAGCATTTTTGTAAATAGTAACTCAATACTGCCCCTCTTTTCCCTACATTGTTATGACTCCCAGGGTAAGTAGCAGCGTGGTTGATTACCTGGCCTGCACTAAGCGACGCCGTGCAGGGACTGTTGCAGAAAGCTAGACACTTTCCTTCAGAGGAACCCCGCAGTCGCACCTAATGCACTGAAAAAGGCCTTTGCCAAATTTTAGTAAGTGTTGCCGTGTATATACACGGTGTATTAGAGACCATAGGGTGTATATAGTATTAGAGAGCCTCTTAGGGCGGCTCAATCTTGCGCCGGATTGTAATGTGATTTTCTTAGATTTTTTTTTTGTTGATTGCAAGTCATTTTAATTTCCTGTGAATAAGTTTTTACTGAAGTAGGTTTTAATTATATTTCACCTCAAAATAGGTACAATTAGCTGATAAGAGGATAAAAATTGATAGTCACTAAATACTACTTAATTTGACACAAAGTAGGCCGATTAATATAATTGATGATAATATATTTATGTGGGATTTATATTGACGTAACGAAAAAAGCCTTATTAAAACCTTTTTCGTCGTTACTAACGATTTTTTTTATGACGAGTGATTAACGAATGAACAAGTTTTATCAGCTTATATATTATGTAGTTGAACAAATTCAAAACTGCAAATCGCCTCTACACTTTTGTGTGTTTTTTTTAATCTTTATTTAAGGAGCTTGGTCGTTATTTCACGACTATGTCGCTCACTTTTGTTTCTTAACAAAATTTTTTCGTCACAAAAAAAAGTACTTTACACATAGAATATATATGTATATATATATTCTATATGTTTGGATGTCTGTGATGTTACTTTTTATCCCCCAAAAGTACATTCTACACAGTAAAGCTTATATTCCTGGTCAAATCAAACACCGTTAAAAACGTAAAAAATAATAGTAATACTATAACGACGTAAAAATTCCTTATTTACGTGTTTACAAAAATTATAACGCATTTATTTCCTACTTACATGATTGATATAAATACTATAAGTAAACGATTAACATAAAATAAGAATCACAGAGTTCCGCCCAAAACCTACGAAACAGGAAGTAATAATAACACCATAGGTAGATGTTTTCACAAAATAATACATATTTAGTAACCATTTTATTTCCTTGAAGGATTTCTATTAATTTTAACTATAATTTCGACAAGCACATCTTATAATGTCAGCTCTAAATATTTTTTCATGTTGTCAGATTGCTTTATCTGTTTGCACCGTTTCCAGATAAAGGTAAAGGGAAGCAAGCCATTCAATAATGTATCAATATCGCGTATATTTCGTGGCCAATAGTGAGATAACGAATCACGAATCGCCTGTTACCAACCACACCGACGACTGGAGAGCAAAACGAAATTAGTCTAATATTGAAATAAAATTTTTGGATTCATTTCGCTGTTTTAGATTTTCAATTACCGCTTTCTTTAACGGTGAAGGAAAACATCGTGAGGAAATCTGCATCTCTGAGAAGTTTTCTATAGGAATTTTGAGGGTGTGTGAAGTCTACCATCCGTACTAAGCAAGCGTGAAGGACTAAGGCCTAATCCCTCACAGTAATAGAGGAGGCCCGTGACCAGCTGTGGGACAGTATATAATACAGGGCTGATATTATTACGTATAATAAATATTATATATTCAAATAAAATGAACGTTGCAAATATCGCTTCAAGTCACTTATTTATTCCACTTCATATAATAAATATTGCTGATAAACCGTTATCAGCTCACGTCGTTACATAAGCCGATGAGCAGTAACGGCCGCCGCTACATACACGTCGTTATGCGTTACCGCCTTGCCGTTATCGTCGTTAATCTATCGTATAGATTGTACATAATCTAACGTTATTATGTAGATAAATATAGATCTATAAATAAAGATTACATAGTTTTATAATCTTATTGACGCATATTATTAAATATGTTGATTATATTTCTCAGTATATCTTATAAAATTATATAATAAGACTCCAAAATTGGTAACCAGTAAGTATATAGGTAATGTTAAATTATATTTTGATTTTTTTAAGGCGGTAAATATTGTTTTCTACGTTGTTATTATTTGCTTTTTGTTAGTAAGAAATAGACTGCCTCGGTCGCGTAGTTATATTGTGCATGTGGTAAGACTATCGCCCTAAGGTACCAGGTTTAAATCCCGGGACTCTCAAAATCACAGCATGTTATTTTTGCGGATTACAGCCGGTTTGATTTCCAGGAGTAGCAAGCGTTTTCAATTATACCGGCATACAGTTTTGCTTCTTTTAAAAATAAAGGAATCTATCTTTTGACGAAAAATTTGTTATCACCAGCATTTAGAGTACCTTCCCTGCGGGCGTAGTTAAAACATTCCAGCTTGTGTAAATTCTTCAAGATATTTACAATATACAAACATTACTTGCAATTTAATAAAACATATATTGAGGAATTTGTGCGCAAGTATAATTAATACACAGCTTCGATAACAATAATAACTAATTGGGTAATTTAAAAGATAACTAAATATAAGTAGTTAATACAAAATATTGTACTCAAGTGTTATAAGGAGTAAATTAACGAATGACGCGTAGCGATGCCACGTCTTAAAGCGCCGTATTATACCCAGTTTCGATTAGGCTTGCTGAAACAAATCAAGTAGAAACTTTTAAGTAAATAAAAAGACAATAATATTATAAATGTTTATGGAATTTGAAACTGAAACGTGCAAGACATAAAATATTTTTAAAGTACCTCATAATGCTATCAACTTTATAGCATTAGATAAGTTATAATGTGATAGATGTTTTGTCACGTTGTCAATAACTAACACCCGTATTCTAAGAGATTTCCTCGAATATTCCTCAACTTTATCTCAATCTAGGTTACCTTGAGAATTAATTCAAAGAATCCTCGAAAATGGTATTCTTAGTTAAAGTTTGAGGTATTCTTGAAGATCCTCCAGTGAGGTTGTTATTGCTCATACCACTTCTACCCGAAATAATTGGTAATAAAATGTTTACGATTGTGTCTTTCCTAAACCGACAGGGTTTTTGGAATTCTATGCCGTCGTATAATTCTATCGGGTTTTCTGCATTCCTTAAATAACGCCGTTCGGGATATTCGTATGGAGTATCGTACAAGTATTGCAGGAACCATTTGAAATTCATTTTTAACACACTTGAAATAATATCAGAATAAAGTAATCAGATTGTAATATTGTTTACAAAGCTAACAACTTTCCTCGAGTCTTCCTTAATGGAATTCGCAAGGAACCTTGATTTCTTTCAGTTGATTTCTTTCCTCGAGAAAGGAAAAGTGTTGAGTGACGGTGAGTGCAAGAGATTTTTTTCAACTAAGACTTCAGATTACTCCAGTGAGGTTAAGTGGAGTCGAGTAATTTTCGAAGAAACGTCTTATAATACGGGTGTTAATATCTTTGCCGTCCTATTTCGAGTATTGCGAACGTAACCGTAGAGAATATGGTATTTTGTTTCGTGGCGGCATTTTGATACAACGCGAGCAGCTCAACTAGAAACTATTTATTGATAGTAATGATGTGTCTGACGATCGATAATTCCTGGGTTTAATCAGAAATTACTTTGTATGAGTTCTCTAACATGATTTCTTCAGAACGGGGTTTCCCGGACGACTTTAAAAGATTCAAGTTGAATATGAAGTCCATGTTCATCACATACTTTTGGTTTATAATATTATAAATCAAAGAAATATGTAGTACTTCTCATTCTTATTTAATTATAATCAGTTATTAACCAGTGTCAGCATAAATCAAATGATATCACAGGTATACAAGGACTTTTATGTCCCAAACCGAAAAGATACATTTCTCAGAAAAGAAACGAGTTATTGTTAACACTATTATTCAAGACACGAAATGCTAGCAGACGTTGAATGATACCAAAACAAAAGAACACCGATCTGCGTATATGACGCATGGAAAAGCAGGAAAAATATTTATTTATGATGGTTGAATTGTAATATGTGATTTTTTACTATCTGGGCACGTCGCTTTGGTACGCAGTAGTGATATTACGTTTGCTTTTTGATAGTAAACAAATTCAATTCGGAGGGGGGAAAAATAACTTTATTTCTACGCTAAAGTTTATTATGTAATATTTGTTTTGGGTCTGGGTATATGTGAAATTCCTTTATTGTTGCTGATCTCAATTTTTCAGGATACAAGACTTTAGTGAGGATTAGTATGGGGTCAGAACTATATGAGTTCGTTTCGATATTATCTCTTCCACCAATGGTTTTTTTACTTTTTTTTTATGAAAAATATATATAAAAAAAAATCATATTAGCGACGATTGGACGTATTTATTTAATATTTTGCTGTTTCAGACAGTGGTTTATGAGTAAACACTTTGTCTCCGATATTACTACATATTTACATTTTATGATGTAATAAATTGCACTTTCGTTGTAAAGATTATACATGGAGTCGCCAATAGTTTGCATTATTGGCTTTATTCAAGTGTCTATTATTTTGGGTATCAAGAGTAATTTATCACTGATAGAAACTGATTATTTATATTCCTTACTCATTATACCTTGTTTATTTAGGACAATACTTTGCTTTATCGTTTTAAAACAAGGACAACACAAGGACAAGATATATAGATATTTTTATGTTATAGGGGGTAAATGAGCATACGGTTCACCTGTTGGTCTGTGAACACCGTCGCTCATGAACATCTGCAATATCAGGGGCCATAGAGATGCGTTGCCGGCCTTTTAGGTGGGAATACGCTCTTTTTTTAAGGTCGCCAGGTCATATCTGTCAAGAAATGCTGCTAGCGGCAATTGGTTTTGTAGTACGTGTAAAAAATCTCGGCAAAAAATGTACTGTCGTGGAATGCCAACCTCCGAGGTGATGTGGATGGAATTTAGAGTTTTGCCGCTTTGTACGATGATGGAACTCAGCAACAGGGTTAAGTCCGAACAACTCTTCAGAGCACTTGCCGTAGTAAATGCGATAGAGAAGGCAGAGCAATGTAGATGTAGTGTGTAGATGTATTTAAAGTTATAAATATCTACAAGTAATAAGAAACTGAATACATAAGCTCGTATTTATCCTCAACTACGCAGTTGTCGACTGTGGGTGAGCCCTAAGGGCTACAGTCACCAAGTTTCACACGGTAAGTAGGGAATTCCCATTGCGTCTCACCGTGACGTATCCGACTGCATTACCATGCAGACACGTCCAATGGAAATCATGTACCTACATTTCACGTCACGTACTCATATAACGGATTAACTTCAGCTTTAAAATCATATGCATAAAGGATTATGTAAACTGCGGGTTTTTCGCTGCCAAATAACATTGATGCGCTCAAAATCTGCTGTTATTTTGTCATATATTATGAGCATTGTTGTGCCTTTAAAACACGTGTAATGCGGTAGTATTTTAATGTGAATTTGTTTTATTGCGTTCCAATATGTCAGCGGCAGATGTAGTTATCAGAATATTAAGTAGTTCTTTATTGTCAAACGGAGCAGAGTTATGAGGCGAGGCACGCGGCTTAAGTGTCTGTGCTTGAGAGACATTTATTGGATGCTTACATACCTACAGTTACACAATCTCACACTTCGACAGCAGGTACAAACCTTGAGCCAGATAAAAAATAAAAATATTAGTAATTCATTCGAGAGTTTTCTTCATTACTTGGTTTTCTATTTTGATACGCTGACGAAAGCCTTTGAACATCTGCCAAAATTCGGCTGTTATTTTTGTTGAATCCTACAGTAGAAAATATGTCAAGGCAATTCAATAAGTATGCAGACTACTACATCTTATTATACCATGAATAATAGTCTGGTATGTGCCAAAAATCAAAAATTTAAGTAGTATTTTAAAGTGATGTTCGCCTTTGATTGTACACAACACAGTTGTCTTGATAAGTAACTTACCATTGAGAAAAATTAGTTATCTCTCCAAAATAACACCCGACTCTTCAGTAATCCAAATGGATAAACAAACGACGGTTAAGAATACTGAACCAAGAGTAGAATAACAAAACTAATCACAATATTCTTTTTGTTAACATTTTTCGTAGCCTCCGATGCCTTCCGGTATCTGATTCTGGAAGCGATTTCACAACCAAAATGCTTGATCCAAATTTTACCAAACATTTTCTGCGACATGCTATCGATCAACCAATAAGAAAATAAATTTATCAAGTGCAGTGCCTTAATGAGAGCACTCGTCAATCAACAAATACAGCATCGTAATTCAAAGTTACGAAGACAAATGTACTTACTCCACTTCTGCTTATTTATTTCGCGATTAAACACGATTTGTGCGATGGCTGAATGGCACATCCGCGTGGTGGTGCCTCGATCTGACATTTTATGTTATTAAAAACCGGTTGTTGCAGAAGTCAAAGCTTAATAGGCGGAAAGTTCACGAGAAAGTAAAGATTGTTAAAGATGTATGTCTAGAATTTTTTTGAATGCTATCTGCATTATGATGTATAATTTATTATTTACTTTTGTGTCAATGGTTGGCAATTTACCAGTCCCTTTACCAGTAAATATTATGCCTAATATAAATGTTAATGTAAATGAAGGTAAGAAAAATTACGAGTTGTACCAAAGATCAGTTCTTTTGAGTAATAATATTAGTAGTCAGAATTTTTATCTGTTGTTAACGTAAGTGAAGATGCGCTCATCAGGTAGGTTATGCATAAGGAAATATTATTAGCCGGTTAAAATATTCGAGCTCTAGCCACTTATATAATTGCTTCTCAGAATAACTTTATGAAACGACCAAGGCACCGTTCTTGTGGTCTTAACTCTATAAATTCGCAAATTTTCGTGTATGTCGACAAGCCCAAGATTCTTCTCACACCTAGTTTTGTGGATTATTATTATTAAGGTAGTTTTCGTCACTTGTAATCGAGTCACAAATTTGCTCGCTAGCAATAAAAAGAAGTTAGCGCCTTCAACAGTGGCCATGTATCAAGATAATTGCCACGAAACCAACCCGACAGGCTTTTCTCCAAAGGAAGGTGGAATAATTAGTACGGGCGTCATAAAATGCCACTGCAGCAATAATTTATTTTATGACAAATGATTCCCGTTCGATGTAAAATAATATTATGTTATTCTTGCCTTCTCACTTGACGTATTGTAGCAAATAATCTGGATTGTTCATTCAAAATGCAATATCAAAGAAAGTAAATGCATAATAATTGACCAATTATCTGAAAGTTCTTTGCTCGGGCCGTATCCCATTGTATTTAGAAATTTCTGACTTAACTGCATGGCAATTAATGTTTTCTCCATGAATAAACTAATCGCCCATGACAATATTTTTTAAAACAATACGATGCAATAACGAGCCTAATATCTGATTAGCTAGTGATTTAAACAAAAGTCTTAGCAATTATAGCTATAATATCAACATTTTTTAACTGAAAATTGACATGAGTTTTTTTCCTGTTAGACTTGACCAGGAAATAGCGAAATAAAAAAATTATCAAGTGGCAATAATAACTTTTTTTATTATATGTAACAATTGCATGATATAAATGATCTACTATACACAACTAATATTTTTAAGCCTATAATTCTTATATACATGTCATGATGTTATATTTTAGTCATGTCGACTGGCGCGCGAATGGTATCTGCGCTCGCGCTGCTTAATCTTTGACGAAAGACCGGCTTCGAAGACATTTTTCGGAAATTGTAATCACTTCTTGGAACGATGGCCCAAATGTATCTTAAATTAATGCCGTTAACGTATCAAGTATGTACTAAAAAATACCTGCTACATTTGTAGGGTTTTATATAGATATATATGTAGATGTGGAAATGGATGTAGGGAACTCTGTTTTTTGTTCTATTTGTAAACTTATTGAAGCAAAAAGGTTCTCAAGAAATTTTAATTAGTACGTAGAGTTTATGTTATTGAATGGTATTTTATGTAAATATGTATACTAAACTATTTATGGAAATAAGCTGAAGTTATGAAAAGCTGATTGCTTCAGTGTGTTGTGCTATTGAAAGTCTTAATGCATGATGCTTAAGACTCAAAGTATGTTCGTACGAGGCCAGAACTACTTATAAGAATGTGGGTGTATTCATTTATTAACATTAAACTTATTTAGTTATTCAAAATTAATAAATATTGATGATAACATCCGAAGAAAGCTCTGAATACCTGCCGGTCGTCTGTTTCTCGGCTAAAGTCATTCTGCAATTATGATTAAATTTGTTACTGAGTAAGCTTTAATTATAAGAAAGGATATAAAGCTACTTTTTATCCTAGAAAAGGATAAATCGGAAAAGATTTTTCACGCGGATGAAACCGCAACATTTAGTTTTAAATGTAATTGTAATCGAATCCTTACGACTTATAACATTTTTATTCATAAATATAACAATCATAAATATTCGCTGTTGTAACATAATTACAGGTTCTCGAAATAATTTCCAAGAAAATTCTTCGTTGAGTAAGATTTGCTCACGGGGAATTTTTATTATTACATCAGCAAATAAATTCAAATGACTTTGTTACAAGTCAACAAATCTCTGATTCAACAGCTTGTACATTAACATTTATTCAATGTTTGGTAATAAGTAGTATAGCTTAAAACTCTACCAAAGTATTTTGTACAGTCGCCTGCATATTTATGTTTGCCAATTTCTTTAATTCGACACAGTTAGTATTTTTTTACTTCATAACATTAATAAATTATTAATTTCCTATAAAAATATTTAGTTTCTGGTTCATTGTAAATATATCTATTTTAACTTGATTTAGTGATTCTCTATAGATTTATTATGAAATTTGATAATTTGAATAGGCATATTATAATAAATTACATAGTGTAGGTAACTGTACCTAAGAAGCAATTAAGATTAATTAGATTAATTATAAGAGTAATAATATCCGTCATTACAGGAACCTAATTCCGGTAAGTTTAACATTCCGATAATTAGGATTTCCTCATATTACTTAAAATTACAACGAGTAAATTTTATTCGCAATATATTAAACAAAACACGACTACCTTGATTTTATCGAAAACGCTACAGCAATTTGTATCTGCGCGTCATATCACCCAAGGTCGCATAAAGAGTAGACACATATTTCCGTGAGCAGTTGGTTAAAAATAAAACGTGGCAATGTAAATGAGCGAACGCATTGTACGATCGTGCACAACATTAATTTTTCCCGGCTATCTGCTACACTCTCAAATTTAATCGACCTTCAACGACGTAAAAAAAACTCTGGGCAATCGACTGCACCTAATCATGGGCCTTGGGGGTGTCTACTCTAATTTCTAATTGCCGAATTTACATTTATTATTGTCGCAGAAAAAGCGGCATGATAATTCGTATCTTGAGTTAATGCAATAATCATTAGCTGTACAAGGAGTCCAATACGTTGGCGGGTTTTCGAGAAGTTTATTTAATTTGATTTGAAAGACGTTAAACAAATAAGTTTCAACGGGGTTGGGCTGTTTTTCCAATTAATGATCCAATCTAGTTTTATGCATCGCTAACGCAGGATAGACGTTGCAAAGTTGTGATTGATTTGTTAGGCAATATTTAAAAAGGTCACATTTACGTCAGGTGATTTATTGGAAAATAATTGGTAGTGCAGTGTTTCTCAGCAACAGGCAAACGATTTCTGACTTTGTTATTGTAAGTGCCCTTACAGTATATACATTGTAAATAAACTTGTCAATAAAATTTTATCTCGATTATTATTGATATGATTAAATTCATAAACTAGTATTATTTTGTATAACTAGTATTTTTTTTTCTGAAATATATAATGATTCTTAGCGACGATAGCCTAGTTGGGTGTGTGGTCGCTTGCTTTTGATGAAGGAAGAAATCGTGAGGAAACCTGCACACTCGAGAAGTTCTCAATAAGAATTTTGAGGCTGTTTGAAGTCTACCAAGCCGCACTAGGCAAGCGTAGATTAAGGCCCAATCCTTTGCAGTAATACAGGAGGCACGTGCTTAGTAGTGGGACTGAATATAGTATAAGGCTGACTAATGACTATATTATATTATAATGTACTTATATTACAATTCACAAAACAAATTATCATTACTAAGCAGAGTTAAAAAGATGTATAATACTAGCGATTCTAGTCAAACTAGGAGGTACATTGAATTAAAGAAAGCACCTGTACGAGGAAGGCTTCGTCCTGATTACTGAGGAATTGTGATGTAACTGAAGTGGCCCTTATATTATCTTCACCTGACATGCTACATCCGGTAATAAATTATCGTAGGTAGAGATAATTTTATTAAATTACGATAGATCCTTATTGATTAGTGATTAATTTGTAATTTTGATTACAATGTTATTGCATTTCATTAAAAAGCACATAACAACATAAAAATTTACATAATAACTATTAAATAACTATTATGTTGGTATAAATATTCATTGGAAATGTGTGCAAATCCTTGACTATGCATTCTAGTGACATAATTATTATTGTATTCTGTTGTTTCTAGTCCTTACTTTGATCGTGTTTTTAGAATATACTTTTAGATTATGATGATATTATTAAATATTATACGTGGTGACTAAAAATCCGGCAAGATTACAATTTACATTCCTACATATTACGTAAGTATATTAGTAGCCTTTTATGGAACAACTCACTTACTTTTACACAGGTTGTATAATGTAGGGCTATTTACATACATAAATAATGGAGCTAATCCATGCATTAAAATGGTATTGATAAATATAAAAACTGACGTGAATTAACATCCCGGAACTTGGAATTACCTGTGAGCAACATTATACGATTTAGAACCTTTACAACCAGTTTGGAGATCACAGTGCATTCTGCGTTCGCATGAAAATCCATCTCGTGTGTACGCGCATGCGCATATTAATACTTACAATACATAAACATGTGTATATGTGCATACATCACGACCACACTTACTCAGCACCGTTGAGGCAGGTTGAGCCACAATATGTATTTAAAATATCAACATCGATATTTTATGTCTTATTTTTAACACGGTGGTAGGTCTCTTGTGTGCGAGTCTGGTTGGTTATATTATATACTGTCTATTTCTGCCGCTAGGTGATTGCAAGCTGAGGAGTTTTGGATTGACGGTCATTGTATGGCTTAAAATATCTTGAATTTGATTGATATTATGGGACTTAACATCTAATGTCTTAGGCCCAATTATACTCCGTTTGCAGCGCTTCTGTAAAGGAGTAATATACCAGACTGAAGAGCCAGAGAAGACGTACGTAGGAGGTCCCAGATGGACGACTGACTGGCGCCGTTTGCCCTGTCGTCAGAAGGCATCTATAGAATTCTGCCACGTACTCCCCTGACTAGCAGAAAATGCCACTGTGGAATATGGGATATGAAATGGGAATTTGAGGGAGTAGCGAAACCAGCATGGGGGGCTGCTCGGTCGATTACTATAATGAAGTCACTTCGAGGTGGGCGACATTGCGGCCCAATGCTTGCTTGAATGATGCTATACTCTTGCGTGTTGACATTGGTTTGTAAGGCCGTAAAACCAACATAACCGTTCATTCACCCCCCAATGGTAGTAGCGATAAAGCGATTTTTCACTGCCAAAAAAAGGGTGACGAATGTAATACAATGCTTCGAAGTGGTTTGTAATGTTAAATTCGGGTGAAGTTGT